>NC_041221.1:135382315-135387376 GCF_002837175.3 Physeter macrocephalus
TGGGACTCTCTGCGCTTCCTGGACTTGGGTGGCTATTTCCTTTCCCATGTTAGGGAAGTTTTTGACTATAATCTCTTCAAACATTTTCTCTGGTCCTTTCTCTCTCTCTTCTCCTTCTGGGACCTCTGTAATGCGAATGTTGGTGTGTTAAATGTTGTCCCAGAGGTCTCTTAGGCTGTCTTCATTTCTTTTCATTATTATTTTTTTATCCTGTTCTGCGGCAGTGAATTTCACCATTCTGTCTTCCAGGTCACTTATCCGTTCTTCTGCCTTAGTTATTCTGCTATTGATTCCTTCTAGTGTATTTTTTGTTTCAGTTATTGTATTGTTCATCTCTGTTTGTTTGTTCTTTAATTCTTCTAAGTGTTTGTTCTTTAATTCTTCTAGGTCTTTGTTAAACATTTCTTGCATCTTCTCAGTCTTTGCCTCCATTCTTTTTCCGAGGTCCTGGATCATCTTCACTATCATTACTCTGAATTCTTTTTCTGGAAGGTTGCCTATCTCCACTTCATTTACTTGTTTTTCTGGGGTTTTATCTTGTTCCTTCATCTGATACTTAGCCCTCTGCCTTTTCATTTGTCTGTCTTTCTATGAATGTGGTTTTTGTTCCACAGGCTGCAGGATTGTAGTTCTTATTGCTTCTGCTGTCTGCCCTCTGGTGGATGAGGCTATCTAAGAGGCTTGTGCAAGTTTCCTGATGGGAGGGACTGGTGGTGGCTAGAGCTGGCTGGTGCTCTGGTGGGCAGAGCTCAGTAAAACTTTAATCTGCTTGTCTGCTGATGGGTGGGTCTGGGTTCCCTCCCTGTTGGTTGTTTGGCCTGAGGCAACCCAACACCGGAGACTACCCGGCTCTTTGGTTGGGCTAATGGCGGACTCTGGGAGGGCTCACACCAAGGAGTACTTCCCAGAACTTCTGCTGCCAGTGTCCTTGTCCTCACGGTGAGCCACAGCCACCCCTCGCCTCTGCCGGAGACCCTCTAACACTAGCAGGTAGGTCTGGTTCAGTCTCCTATGGGGTCACTGCTCCTTCCCCTGGGTCCTGATGTGCAAACTACTTTTTGTTTGCCCTCTAAGAGTGGAGTCTCTGTTTCCCTCAGTCCCGTTGAAGTCCTGCAATCAAATCCTTCTAGCCTTCAAAGTCTGATTCTCTAGGAATTCCTCCTTCCATTGCTGGACCCACAGGTTGGGAAGCCTGATATGCGGCTCAGAACCTTCACTCCAGTGGGTGGACTTCTGTAGTATAAGTGTTTTCCATTTTGTGAGTCACCCACCCAGCAGTTATGGGATTTGATTTTATTGTGAATGCGCCCCTCCTACAGTCTCATTGTGGCTTCTCCTTTGTCTTTGGTTGTGGGGTATCTTTTTTGGTTAGTTCCGGTGTCTTCCTGTCAATGATTGTTCAGCAGTTAGTTGTGATTCTGGTGCTCTCACCAGAGGGAGTGCTTGACTGAAAGTATTCTTGATTATGCTTTTTAATTACCACTTACTATCATCACAGGTAGAGAAACATACAGCAGTCAGTGAATTGATCCATGTCTCGCCACTTCCCTTTCTGCAAGTTGCCTGCCCTTTCTGTCTTGTGAGAGAGAGGAGTTCTAGAAATGGGAAGAAGAATGAGAGATGCATCCCAGGTCTGGTGAGGAAGGCTGATGCCAGTGGACTTTTAAATGGACATCTCTTTACATTTGTGAATAGTTTCATGCTTATGCCTCTCATTTCTATGAGCCTCCCAAGGAGGTAGCATCTGTCTGACTAAACTGTAGAAAACTAGCAGGCATTAGTTCAGTGGAAGAAACGTAAAGTAGGACAGTCAATACAGAAAACATTGATTGGTCATGCTTTGCATCCAGTGAGTAGTAGATATTGGAAGCATAGAAGGCCAGCTCCTTAGGAAGGATTTTAAGGTTGATTTTGTGACCCTTCGCATCTCGTACTCATGAGGGTTGAATTTGATTATATTCATGAAGCAAAGTCTCCACCCTTGGGCCCAGCTGCTAAAGTCTAAATTCACGGTATTTCTGTGCTGGAAGAGATCATCCTAGGGGGTCTTTATATCAGTTTCATTGCAAATCAGGACTGAGTCTTGTTCAGATCCAAGGGATGGCTTTTTGTGGTTCCTTGGGTGAGTAAAGAGGAGGTACCCTTCTAGTTCTGTCACCACCCAGTGCTTCAGTTTTGTTTTCCGTTGGTTTCTATTTTGCTGATAAAAGGAGCCCCAGAGAAGTGAAATGGGCCGTATACTTTTTTTTAGGGCCACCAGTGTATTAGTGGCAGAGCCAAGACTCAAGCCAGAGAGCTCACAGAAGATGGTCATAGATGTTGCTAGAATTATTTAGAGCCTTGTAAAGATGCATGATATTGCAGTTAAAAATCTCTAGGGAGGGAGAAGGCCCTGCCTCCGCTGACTGCCTTGTTTATTATCTTACAACTCTCACCAGTGAGGTTTTTGGCTGTCATGCTGATTAAAAAAAAAAAAAATTATTTATTTAATTTATTTATTTTTGGCTGTGTTGGGTCTTCGTTGCTGTGTATGGGCTCCCTCCAGCTGTGGTGAGCGGGGGCCACCCCCTGCTGCGGTACACATGCCCCTCATTGCGGTGGCTTCTCTTGTTGTGGAGCACAGACCCCAGGCGCATGGGCTTCAGTAGTTGTGGTGCACGGGCTTCACTGCTCTGCGGCATGTGGGATCCTCCTGGTCCAGGGCTTGAACCCATGTCCCCTGCATTGGCAGGTGGATTCCCAACCACTGCGCCACCAGGGAAGCCCTGATTTTTCTCCTATTTATATTGAAGTGTGTTTCCTTTTGCTCTTATCCCAAAGGAAATAGATTTGAAGTTTCCACTTGTTGTAGAAACAGTGAAGTAGTTCCCAGGCCAGACTGCTGTGTGTTCTGTAAAGAATGGAGCCAGTGAACCAGTGGACCTTATTTTGTGATCCAAGCAAACCTTTAAAACATTTCTAAAAGAAAAAGAAAGTGAAGGAATAAATGGTATGTCAGGTAGTTTAAAACCACTCAGGGGTCCAATGTTTATAGCAGCACTGTTTACAGTAGCCAAGACATGGAAGCAACCGAAGTGTCCCAACACAGATAAATGGATAAAGTAGATGTGTTTTATATATATATATACAATGGAATATTACTCAGCCATAAAAAAGAATGAAATAATGTCATTTGCAGCAACATGGATGGACCTAGAGATGATCATACTAAGTGAAGTAAGTCAGACAGAGAAAGACAAATATCATATGATATCGCCTGTATGTGGAATCTAAAATAAATGATACAAATGAACCTATTTACAAGACAGAGACAGACTCACAGACATAGAAAACAAATGTATGGTTACGAGAGGGGAAAGGGGCAGGGAGGTAAATTAGGAGTTTGGGATTAACAGGTATACATACTATGTATAAAACAGATGAACAACAAGGACCTACTGTACAGCATAGGGAACTATATTCAGTATCTCGTAATAACCTATAATGGAGAGACTTCCCTGGCGGTCCAGTGGTTAAAACTCCGTGCTTCCACTGCAGGGGGCACGGGTTCGATCCCTGGTTGGGGAACTAAGATCCTGCATGCCGTGTGACAAGGCCAAAACAAACAAACAAACAACATGTAATGGAAAAGAATCTGGAAAAGAATAAATACATACATACTGAAACTAACACAACATTATAAATCAACTATACTTCAATTGAAAAAAAAAACCCACTCATGGGTCAGCTCACTTGGTTTCTTACTCTGCTATTTACTTATTAGATTTCAGATTGTAAACAAGTTACTTATTTTCTCCAAGCCTTGATTTTATAATCTGTAGAATGGGAATAGTAATGGCTACTTTTGTAACTGAATTGAGAATTGCAGAAAGTGCATCCTCTGGTACAGTGTAAGTGCTCTATACATTATTATCAATAATGACAGCAACAGCAGTTTCCAGTTCCTGACCTGGTTAGAGGGTAAGTTATGCTGACTGGGCAAGTGTGATCTTAACCATCGCATCATTGTGTTTGTTGGTTGGCTTGTTATTCCTATCAATCACACTGATCATGCTCATGCTAAATAACTAAAAGTTGTGAACAGCAAGGAAGTTTGCAGCTTCTCTGCCATCTCTGTCCTTACTCAGCTTAGTTCTCACCTTTTTGAGGCTCTCTCTAACTGGCTGCCCCAGTCAGGGGGCTCTGTTTCCTGTGCAGTGTCTGACATGGTGATTTTAATGGAGCAGGGATGGCTGGTCCAGAGTCTGCCTGCAGCCCTCTGAGGCAATGTGTTCTCTTTGTCTCTTGCCTTCTGCTTTTCAGCCAGACATGAAGCCATTAGCTCATTAAGGGGACTTTGACTTTGTCACAGCTTTCTTCTGATTTGTATGCCCATTTCTGGCCTTGGGCAGGTCAGAGGGGCATAGTCAAATACACTGACCCGGATTTTGTGCTCAAGTTGGCACTTTCCTGTGAGATTTGCAACTGGTTCAGTGTAGCAATGGGGATGGGAGTGGGGAAAAAGCCCCTGAAGTTACTGCCCCCCATTATATTGATTTCAAGCTGGGGTTTTAAAAATCCTGAGCATCATAACTATAGCCTGTGCCTTACTTCTCTGAATGAAGCAAATAGGGTAAAACCTCATTATTTGGGGGTAAGGCCAGTCTGAATAGGTAACAAACTCCAGAAATTAAAGAGTGTTTTCAAAGAAATGCCATTGTCTTAAAATTTGGGACAATCCTCTGCAGTATCTTTCTCGTCTAGTCTTACTGCTTCCTCTGTTTCCTGGAACTGTACCTGAGTTTTTTTTGTTTTTTTTTTTTGTTTTTTTTTAAAGGGAAGTTACTTCCTTCTGCCTCATTTATTTATTTTTTATTTTTGCTGTGTTGGGTCTTCGTTTCTGTGCGAGGGCTTTCTCTAGTTGTGGCAAGCGGGGGTCACTCTTCATCGCGGTGCACGGGCCTCTTACTATCGCGGCCTCTCCTTGCGGAGCACAGGCTCCAGACACGCAGGCTCAGTAGTTGTGGCCCACGGGCCCAGTTGCTCCGCGGCATGTGGGATCTTCCCAGACCAGGGCTCAGA
>NC_041221.1:135387958-135402398 GCF_002837175.3 Physeter macrocephalus
TTTATTTTTGCTGTGTTGGGTCTTCGTTTCTGTGCGAGGGCTTTCTCTAGTTGTGGCAAGCGGGGGTCACTCTTCATCGCGGTGCACGGGCCTCTTACTATCGTAGCCTCTCTTGTTGCGGAGCACAGGTTCCAGACGCACAGGCTCAGTAGTTGTGGCTCACAGGCCTAGTTGCTCCGCGGCATGTGGGATCCTCCCAGACCAGGGCTCGAACCCGTGTCCCCTGCATTAGCAGGCAGATTCTCAACCACTGTGCTACCAGGGAAGCCCTGTACCTGAGTTTTTATAGGAGCCTCCTCCTGTCTTTTCCTTAGGCTTTCTCCAGGACATTGTGTACCACTGCCCGTTAGGGTCTTCCTAAATACAGTGCTGATTGGAGAACACTCATGTTTAGAAGCTTTCAGTGGCACTTACTGGCTGCTAAATAAATTGCATATGTATCAGTTGTCCTGGTGTTCATGCTTATCACGGTGTATCCCTGTCCTACCACTTTAATTATATCCTGTACCGTTGCAAGTACCCTTTGCTCCTGGTAAACTGATCCACGTGGTCCTGTAATCATTCCGCATGTTTTCGTCTCTGCCAGTTCTTTTGTCCAGAGTACTCTCTGCTTAGTTTCCTACTTTATGCTGCAGATCCACCTTCTTCAGTCAGCCTTGCCTGATACCTACTCATCTGTATCCCCCTAGCAACACTTTTTTTAAAAAAAATTAATTTATTTATTTATTTTTGGCTGTGTTGGGTCTTCGTT
Source organism: Physeter macrocephalus (assembly GCF_002837175.3). Classification (NCBI taxonomy): domain Eukaryota; kingdom Metazoa; phylum Chordata; class Mammalia; order Artiodactyla; family Physeteridae; genus Physeter; species Physeter macrocephalus. Next base: position 135,388,710 of record NC_041221.1, read on the forward strand.
TCTGTGCGAGGGCTTTCTCTAGTTGCAGCGAGCGGGGGCCACTCTTCATCGCGGTGCGCGGGCCCCTCACTGTCGCGGCATCTCTTGTTGCGGAGCACAGGCTCCAGACGCACAGGCTCAGTAGTTGTGGCTCACGGGCCCAGTTGCTCCGCGGCATGTGGGATCCTCCCAGACCAGGGCTCGAACCCGTGTCCCCTGCATTGGTAGGCAGACTCTCAACCACTGCGCCGCCAGGGAAGCCCCCATAGCAACACTTTGATTATAGAATTCAGCATATTTTATCCTAGTTCATTGCTGTGTCTCTTATTGTATGAGCATCTCATGGACATGGGCTTGCTTTATTTTGTCTCCAGCATAATGCTGAGTGTAACATGGACACCATAAATGCTTGTTGAATGAATGAATACATGAATGCCTGAGAAATGATTAACAGTTCTGTTCAAATCTCAGTGCTTCCCTGAAATATTGCTTGATCCCTAATCACAGTGAGTCTGGCACACTCAACTCCCAGAGCCCTTTGTGTGAAACAGTCTGATTCTTTAGAGTAAGTCTTATCTTCCCAACTTGATTAGAAATTCTCAGAGGGCAGAAACTGCATCCCTCATTCTTCTTCTTTGTGTACCCAGCCCCCAGCACAATTCCTGGCACATAGAGGGTGTTTAATACATGCTTTTGAATCCAGGAATCCAGCCATTTGGTCAGTTCCTCTCTGTCTACCAGTTCATCAGCCTTCTCTGTCACTCACTGGCCAGGGGTCTCCAACTCAAAGATGTTCCAGGGCCAGGTCAGAAACAGTGTGAGGCAGCAGGGAATGTTGGGCTGTGTCAAACCGGAGCGCTTATGAGCTCCATGGGGGACAGCTGCTACTCAGCCCATTATTGCCATGGGTGAGTGTGGCTTTAGTGGCCTCCTCATCTCATATTACAAGAGAAGCTAGAAATCCAGATTTTAATGTGAAATCCCCAAGGACTACCAAAGCACATCTGTGGTATAGATTTGACCTATACACTATCCATTTGTGACCTTTGGGTAGAGGCTGAAATTTCACACATTTAAGTTCCCTGTGGAAGAAGAAAGGGAGGGGAGGGCATAATCTGAAAGCGTGTGTGTGTGTGTGTGTGTGGGGGGGTACGTGGGTCTCTCACTGCTGTGGCCTCTCCCGTTGCGGAGCACAGGCTCTGGACGCACAGGCTCAGCGGCCATGGCTCACGGGCCCAGCTGCTCCGCGGCATGTGGGATCCTCCTGGACCGGGGCACAAACCCGTGTCCCCTGCGTCGGCAGGCAGACTCTCAACCACTGCGCCACCAGGGAAGCCCTGAAAGCTTTTGAGGGAGTTTTGGTGAAAGCCTAGCTTGGGTTGAGAGCATCTTGTGACTTTCTGTGGGTAGTGACTTAGTTTCTTGAGCTGAGTCCTGCAGAGACCATGCACAGTCTGGACTTCATCCTCCCTTATATTCTGTCCCCAGAAAGATGATGTCCTGGGGACATATGTGATTTTTGCTCTTTTTGCCCAGCCTCGGCTGAGGCAGGTTTGATGGTTGTTCTTGCTTCTGTCGACTTCTAAGGGCCTGGTGGTCAGGCTGGTACAGTGTGAAGTCCCAGAGACCATTCCTGTTAATGGCTTCTCTGAGAAGGGGTTCTGGATGAGCAAGCACAACCGAAAGGGAAATATATTGTACAAAATCATTGCCTAAATGTGGTCAGCCAAGGGGCAAAGCAGTATAATAGCCAGAAGGAAATCTGTACCTCTATGGAGCCTCTTAGAGGGCATTATCTTTCCTTTGGCTGTCCTGTTCTTTTCATAGTCTCTAAGGGCCCATGGCAGTGCTTACTGCTTGTTATTACTTGTGGGTCTGAAAGTGTTGCCACCAGTGGTATCCTCATCTGCGGTAGAAACTAGCTGATTGGAATATCTGGAAGAATACATGAGAAACTGAAAAGAGTGGTTGTCTCTGGTGAGACCCCCTGTGTGGCTGGAGAACAGGAGAGGAGGGAGACTGACTTTTCATTGTATACCTTTGTGTGCTTTCTTTAATTTGAACCATGTACATATATTGTTATTTTTTTAAATGTACCTGAGCAAGCCTAAGTTTGATCTCCTCTTCACATTCTCTGTTCTCTCTTTAGTCCTGAAGCATGGGTTTCTCTGTAAACACCTAGAGCCAGTCACTGTAGATTGCCTCTCAGAGGTGGCAGCCTTGCTTCTCTGGTCCCCAGAAGTGTTTTAGGGTTTCTCACTTAGGGGTCTTAGAATGACAATCAGGCCTAAAGTGCGTTCAACATTTTACTGTCTTTAAAGGGCTTTTGGATACATTGTTTTATCTGATCCTTACAACACCCCCATTTTATAGAGGTGAAAAATTGAGGTTTGGGGAGTCTGAATGACTTACTTGGGGCCATATAGCTCGTCAGGGTAGAGCTGTGACTGTTCCGGGTAGCCTTAGTTTACCTTCATGCCCCTTGCTCTAAGTTCTTATGGCAGTGAGGTAGTCTTCTCTTTTTGGAATTCTCTTACAGGTTTTCAGAGCTGTTGCAGTAGGGGCAGGGGGTGGAGCTGTGGTGTTTTCTCTTTCCTCTTTGGCTCTAGCTTTTCCCTCTTTAGCAATCTCCATTACATAGGCCTGTCTTTGGAAAAAAGGGGTCAGTAGTAGGTTTCTCCATTTCCTAGATAGGGCTAGAAATTAAGGCTCCATTGGGGCAGTACCTTTTAGGGAAGCTTGATTTGACAGTCTGGTTTTGTGTTCTTTGCTGAGTGTTATTGCTGCTATTAGGCAGAGGGCTTTGTTTCCAGGTTACAAATCTTTTGAGCAAAGAAGTAAGTATGGAATAGAATTGGAAGGACTCATGTAGTCCTTGGATATAATTTAATGCTCCACGTCCCTGAGAGAGTAAACATTTAAAGTGTGCAAGATGGGTTTGGATTAATATCCTGACAACATGGTTTGGCATGTAGGGCACGCCCTGGGAGTGCCCTGGGAGACCCTCCTCACCATACACAGCCTGCCTTTGCCAGGTGGTCCCTTCCCACGGTCTTCCCAGCAGCTGTTGTGCACCTGGGTGAATCGTCAGCTTCCCTAAGCATTGAAAAAAACAATTTTAACTGATGAAAACCCTCATACAGGAGGCAAAATAAACAGACAACCCTGAGAGACAGTGTGTTTTAGTACTTCTTAGTTTCCCCTGAGTTTGTCCAGGGTATTCACTTCCATTAGAAACACTGGCTGATCCTCACCACTGGTCTCTTCAGAATACAGCATTGGAAATCATTTTACCCTGGGACTTCCCTGGTGGCACAGTGGTTAAGAATCCTCCTGCCAATGCAGGGGACACAGGTTCCATCCCTGGTCCAGGAAGATCCTGCATGCCTTGGAGCAACTAAGCCCGTGCGCCACAACTACTGAGCCTGTGCTCTAGAGCCCGGGAGCCACAGCTACTGAGCCCGCGTGCCACAGCTATTGAAGCCCGCAAGCCTAGAGCCCGTGCTCCACAACAAGAGAAGCCACTGCAATGAGAAGTCCCTGCGCACACCACAACAAAGAGTAGTGTACCCTACTCACCGCAACCAGAGAAAGCCCCCGCGCAGCAACGAAGACCCAATGCAGCCAAAAATAAATAAATAAATAATAATAAAAAAAAATCATCTTACCCTTTCCAGTCTGCTTCCCCTGGTGTGATGGGTGTGGAAGGTCTCTGGAAGCTCCAGAGAGGCAGTGAGCACCATGGAGGGAAGGCTCAACTGCTTCTAAGAACTAAGCAGAAATCTTTGACTTTTTTCTTTTCTATTCTTACTTAAATCAGAATAAGGTTACCTTCAAAGAGAATTCTGTGCATTACTGACACAGCTCAGAGTGGGAGAGGCTCCTGGTACCTCCTTTGCAATCTCTGAAGAGAACTTATTGGGGGCATGCAGAGATCATGCTCAGGTTATCTTTATTCACCTAGCCGTAACCTGTGCTATGCTGAAGAGAGTTGTTATAGAGATATGTACCAGCTGATGGCTTAGTCAAGGCCTCACTGGTTGGCAGCTTTGTAGGTCTGGAAACTCAGCTAGTTCACTCAGGTTTAAGTTCCAGTGGGCTCTCTTAAGCATATGAAATTCATGAGACCATCAAGCCACAGTTTCAGTTAACTAATTAACTCTGAGAAACATGACTACCAAGTTGATTTGTGTGCACAGGTAGGAGTATTGTCTCCACTATAGGAAAGGTGAGCTGGGAGCCAACTCAGCTCTGGAGGAAGTCAAGGTGAAGAATCGTGGAAAGCTCTTGGTTGTAGATAAAATAGACCCGGATTCAAACCGTATACTAGCTTTGAGACTTGAGATGAATTATTTAACCTCTCTGCTCCTATTTCTTCATTTGTAAACCCCCCCTGGAGTTTTCAGATATGTATATAGTAAGCACTCAGTAAATATTTTGTCCTATTTATTCCCCTGTCTCCTTCCCTCTCCTCTTCTTTCCTTGCAGCATTGTCCTTCTAGGGCTATATCTGTATTCTGAGCAAAATACACTTGTCAGTCTGTTCAGGCACCAGGCATGTATTGGAGAGAGATTCATTTTTATTCTCTAGATTCCCTTTTATGTATCCTTTGCAGACCACAGTCATTCTTTTACCACAGTTACAGTAGGAACAACTAGGTTCTAGTTTTCCTCAATCTGTTCCAACCTAAGGAGGCTTTCTGGCTACCATTGAATCTACAGTTTTGGTTTTTTTTTTTTTTTTTTTTTTTTGGTGGTACGCGGGACTCTCACTGTTGTGGCCTCTCCTGTTGCGGAGCACAGGCTCCGGACGCGCAGGCTCCCCCGGGCCCAGCTGCCCCGCGGTTATGTGGGATCTTCCCGGAACGGGGCACGAACCCGTGTCCCCTGCATCGGCAGGCGGATTCTCAACCACTGCACCACCAGGGAAGCCCAGTTTTGGTTTTTTTAAAAGATAAATTTATGTATTTATTTATTTTTGTCTGCGTTGGGTCTTCGTTGCTGCGCATGGGCTTTCTCTAGTTGTGGCGAGTGGGGGCTATTCTTCATTGCGGTGCGTGGGCTTCTCATTGCGGTGACTTCTCTTGTTGTGGAACACGGGCTCTAGGTGCACAGGCTTCAGTAGTTTCAGCACGCGGGCTCAGTAGTTGTGGTGCATGGGCTTAGTTGTTCCGCAGCATGTGGGATCTTCCCGGACCAGGGCTCAAACCCGTGTCCCCTGCATTGGCAGGCGGATTCTTAACCAGTGTGCCACCAGGGAAGCCCCGAATCTACAGTTTTTTGCTGAGCACCCACTATGTGTCAGGTACTGCTTGGCCATGAGAATATAGTGGTGAGACAGAAACACCTTTCCAAACTCCCTTCTCAGATGGGTTACTTCTGTGGATGACTGGTCTTGTGCATTTTTTGTTGCTTCATACTAATTTCCTTCTGAGAGGACAATCTTATCCCTAGATCTAGGAGACAGTGCCCCTTTGTGCTGCCTGGGCCATGCCTGCTGGCTTGCTTGCTCCCAAGTGATGAGAGTAGTAGCAAGCTGAGGCTGAAGGAGAACGCCCTGTGGGCTACTACTGCCTCGGCCACACATGTCCCAAAGGCCTGCGCTTGGCACTCTTGAATGTTCCTTTTCTCCTTGCACACAGATTATAGTATTCATGGGTAATTTAAATTCAAATAACCTTCCGCCCCCTCTCTGCCTTTTAAAAAAAAAAAAAAAAAAAAAAAAAAAGAGCCCTGTGTATTACAGGGTAGAGAACAAAGAGGGGCAGCCCTGGTCTCCTGGTGGGGTTTGTTTTATCATGTGTTTTTTATGCAGCCTCGCTATGGGTTGCCTTTTCTTTAATAAGGCTAATGTGTAATTCAGGCATATTGATATTCTGTAGTCATAGAATCTCACATCTTTCTCTACTTTGTCATATATAGCGTGACATATATAGTCATGTATATATACTGTGTCAGGGGCTTTGGCTGACCGGAAGTGGGTCTTGCTTCTCCATTTCGGACTCCAGGCTGCATCCTGGCCCCTAGTGGGCTCTGCATGAAGAAGCCCCAGCAGCCAGGTTGACGGATTTCTTAGCTTCAAAATGGGGCCTGAAGATAGCCCTCTGTTCCCTCTTCCTCTTTCTGTTGCCAATTTACCAGCAGTTGCCAAGAAGTGTGTATAGGGAAGCAGGCAGAATGGCTCTGTGGGAACCATTTATTTGAGAGCTCCCAGTGGAGAAATGCATTTTCCTTTCCTCCTTCTCTTGCTGTGGTGTGTAGCATTGTGATTTGGTACTGCTTGTCCCTCTGCAGTACTGAGGCCTCTACACGATTCCTCTGACCCTGTAGGGGTTTTCAACAATAAATTGCTTGCTGCTTGGTGTTTCCCCCAAATTCCATCACCTTCCCAGGAATGGGGGAGTGTGTCAACAATTAGGGACCTAGCAGAGCCTCTGTTTCTGGTACTGTGACCGCTGGAAATATGGTGGTTGAGCCCACATGAGCCATGTTTCCCACTGCTGCTGGGGCTGGGCATTTGCTGCAGTTGGATTTAGCTTTAACATTAGAGGCTCGGTTGGAAAGGAGAGAGCACTGAGTAATTATTGCTTATGTACCAGTTAAACCTATCAGCCAACAGATGTTAAGTGCAGGAAAAAAGTGCAATAATGTTATTATAATGGCATAATAGTTACCATAATAATCAGCTGGCATAGCATTTGATATGAGGCAGATCCTGTAATGAGTGCAAGGGAAGGGTTAACCTTGAACTATAGCACAGGGAATGGGTGCTTAATCTTGTAAGAGATGCCGTGTGGATGTGAATGATTCAGGTATTGAGTTGCTACCCTCTCTGCATAGCTAGAGGGGCTATGGAAACTTCAGCTAGGGTTGTCTGCCTTAAAGGTACTGTCTTTCTCATGGTGTGATGGAGCATACACCATCCTTAGGTTTAAGTTTTACCATCCTAGCACCCAGCAGCAGTGGGTTCTAGGAAAGGCAGAGAGACTTCATCCCTATGGGCCCATTTGGGATTTTCAGAAAATCCAGCCTCATCTTCTTAGCTACAGGTGATGAGCTCTACTCCCTACTGTGAAATATATTCCATACCTGGGGGGTGGGGTGTACCTCATTTATGTGTACATACTAATTGAGGCTGTGCTTGCAGAAGTCACCCTCTCCTTACCCAGAGAGCTTGCTGGAGCTGCATTCCCACTCTGGATAGGAAGGTGATGGTGAAGGTGTGAGGAGCAGAGCTGGAGATGAGCTGGAGCAGAGATGACCCACAAAGACAGCACTGGGGTAGGAGAAAAGAGTGTTTGGATTCAGGCAGACCTGGGTTTGCTCCTGACCTTGCCACTAGTTAGCTGTTGGACAAGTTTAACCTCCCTGAGCCTCACCTGCCTGACTTTGTATGTGCTCATCTATGTCTCATTTGTTTTTCACTAACAGCCCTGTCTCTGAAGTACCTATCACTATGCCTGCCACTAAGTAGAGCTCAGTAAATGCTTCTGCTTCCTTCACCCCACCCCCACCTGCCTATCCTAAAGAGTAGAAGGGCAAGGACAAGACCCTCCTGCTTCTAAAAGGGATTTTGGCCTCAATTAGAGATTTATGTGAGTTTCTTCAGGCCCTGGTGTTGCTTCTCTGAGCAACAATCTGTAGACCTACTTTGAAGCTGCCTCTCAGGGAGACTTTTGATATTTCATGTTTGGGCACATCTCTGCTTCATCCAGGGAGTAAAAGATAGGGTTTAAAATCCCTTCAGGGAATGGTATCCCTGCTTCTGCCTCAGTTGCCTGCAGCCTTGCTCCTTTCCCCTTTTTCCTTTGGGTGGGTCACGTGGGGGCACTGCCTGCCTTGGGAAGTACTTGTTTTGCAGAGGCTGCTAGTTGTTTGGCTCAGTCTCTACTGGGTAAAGGTTATTATATTTCTATATGCCTGGGCTTTTGCTGTGGACTTTTATTTTGGAAGCCTGGAGTACTCAGACAAGGTGATATCTTTTTAGTCTATTTTTGGCTGTAGGCCAGCTTATCACTATGGCTACCATGGCAGGATATAGAAAGTAACTTCTGGAAGAAATTTGGGAAGAGGAAGGGGGAAGGGGAAGAATAGTTTGTCTTAAGGTCACAAGAGGAGAACAGCTTCTCTAAGCAGAACCATTTTGCTTTGGACAGAGCTTCATTTTCCTTCTCTCTGAATTTTTCTTTCAGTCAGTAAACATATATATAGTGTCTGTTACATTCCAGACACTATAGTAAGCCCTGAGATACACTTGTGACCAAGTCATATACAGTTCCTGCTTAAAGTATTGAGGAATATAGACCTCAAATCAAATTATAATCATATACATAAATGTAAAATTATGATTATAATAAATGTGTGGAAAGAAAGGAATGTGGTACCATGAGAATATTTGACGGGATTTGACTTGATCCTGGTGTTAAGAGGGTATCAGGGAAAGCTTCCTTGAGGAAATGATGTTTGAGTTAAATTGTGAAGAACAAACAGATGTTTACTAAGCAAAGTGACATGAGGTTGAAGAGCATTTCAGGTTGAGGGCCCAATGTTTACAAAGCCTCCTGGGGGGGCGGGGGTGGGGAGCAAAGAAGCATGACTTCTATGGGGAACTGAAATAAAACGTGGCCAGAGCACAGAGAGTGAGAGGAGATGGGTACAGGGTCGGGTTGGAGGGGTTGGCAAGGGCAGGCCTGTTCAGCCATGGCAAGGCATTTTGTATTCTAGAAGGGTCCTTTGGAGGGTTGTTAGTCGTGGTTGTGGTGGTGAGATGATTGAATTTGCACTATGAACAGATCACTCTGTTAGATGGAACATTGGATGGGTTTTGAGAGTGAGAATGAAGACCAGAAAAGGAACATTACTGTAATAGGTTACTTGTTTTCCTTCAGTCAGCTAAATGGTAATCTTGAGATTGACCCCATGCCATGTTGCCTTGTTCCTCCTGAGTCAAGTCCTCTCTCAGTGCCCACCATCAGTGTGTTGTTGGGGCCACCTGGCCACTCAGCAGACGTGGTAGCTCAGAGTACTGGCATTTGGCATTTTTCCATCTTCCCAGAAAAAGGCCTGGAGGTTTCATGCCTGTCGCTTGTTAACATGTGACAGCAACAAAGCACTTTGTAACCTGCTGTCTTGCCATCTCTGTGTTGGTTGTCACTACTGAGCAAGGGCTACCCCTTTCACCTTGTACCGCTTAAGCCACTGACATGGGCACCTCCCTGACATGTGATGTGCCAAGTTAGCAAAGCCAGCACCTGCAGTTTGTATACCACTCAATTCTGGTTGATGCAGGTGTGCACATGTTCTCTCTTGGCAGCAGCCAGTGTCTGGAGGGCTGGAAATGTGCTGTAGTCATTCTTCCCACTGTGTAGCCAGGAAGACTGAGATGCAGGAGGAACCTGTGGTATAAAGAAGCCTGGGTCAGAGTCACACGCTGTCAGACCAAGAGTTAGGTGCATGGTAGGTGGTTCCAGACCCTAGATCACAGCCCTTCCTCAGCAGTACTTGTAGCCTTGGCCACTGCTCCTTTCACTTACTCAGATGGAAGGGCATGCTGCATATAGTAGTTAGGAGCATGACCCTTGCAATTGAGCAGACCTTAGTTAGAATCTCTGCTTCACTACTTATAAGCTGTGTGATCTTGGACAAGTTACTTGACTTCTCTGACCCATAGTTTTCTTAGCTCTAACTGGGAAATAATAATAAGTTTCCACCTCACAGGGTAGTTGTTGTGAAGTATTGGTGAGACTATATGAAAGGTGCTTAGCTTCCTTCACAACGTAAATGATGACTAAAAAGTGGTAACTTTTATTAGCCAAATGATTTATTTGGCTAATTTTGTTTGTTTTCCATGCTGGGCGTGGCATAAAGATGTCCTGGCTTTGAGGTGCTCAGTTTTGTGGTCACTTTTTTTTTTTTTTTTTTTGGCTGCATTGGGTCTTTGTTGTGGCGCGCGGGCTTTCTCTAGTTGTGGCGAGCAGGGGCTACCCTTCATTGTGGTGCACGGGCTTCTCATTGCAGTGACTTCTCTTGTTGTGGAGCATGGGCTCTAGGTGCGTGGGCTTCAGTCGTTGTGGCACACGGGCTCAGTAGTTGTGGCTCGTGGGCTCTAGAGCGCGGGCTCAGTAGTTGTGGCGCACAGGCTTAGTTGCTCCGCGGCATGTGGGATCTTCCTGGACCAGGGCTTGAACCCGTGTCCCCTGCATTGGCAGGCAGATTCTTAACCATTGCGCCACCAGGGAAGTCCCTGTGGTCACTTTTTTCTGCTGTTCTGTGTGGTCATGCTTCAGTAAAACAAGGAGTCCCCTAGAGAGGATCCCGATCAGATGTCCACTTGGTGATGCTTTGTCTTCCTGTGGGCCTCTTCCTCCTCCTGCGGCCCCTAGCCTCCAGCATGCCTTGATTCCTGTTTGCTCCTGGCTTAGGGGTGGGGGTGCTTAGCTCTTGGTTAGGTAGCCCTGCTTCTTGCTAGGACTGCACCATTTGGAGCAGCCTTCTCTTTTTGTTGCCTTCTGAGTTTCCATTTCTGGTAGTGAACATCCTTGGCCCCTTTTATTTGTTCCTTGAAACACTCTATTGTTGCTGCTACTTTTCCTTTGTAAAATACCGTGTAAGGTGGTTGACATAAAAGAGACCATGAAAAATAAGCTGGGTTGTATTTTCTGTAAAGATTTGTTTAGTACCAAATTGGTGAAATAAAATACCCCCCAGTGGTCTTGGGTATGGGGAGGGGAATGATCTTTGTAATGGGATTGTATTTGGTGGAGGTGTTGAAGAAAGTTAATTTGATGTATTTGATTCCTGCGGGGGTGGAAGTGAGGGTGGAGGAATGACAGAGTCTTTCACTTTCTCTGAATTGGAGCCTTCATTGGCTGAGAAGATGAGATGTGTTGGTCTAGAGTGTGCGGGCCCTGACCTGTGTCCATGCTTTCTTCCTCATTCATGGGGGTAGGGGTTGCCATGATGAGTTTATATGTCCCTTCATTCACTCACCATTTAGTAAGCCGTGTGCACTGCATTCTGTAGGAAGAAAGAGAATTCCACTTATGCTAATTGCTAGTTTTTGACCCTGTCCTAGTACTTCTGTCACTCAGTTTCCTCATCTGAATAAGGTATGCTGATACCCACCTGCTGGGGCAGTTAGGATGAAATGAGATAATGTACATCATGCGCCTGGTATGTGGTAGGTGCTCAGTGAATGGTGAGGATTATAGTACCTTCAAAGACTTCATACCCAATCAAGTAGAGAAGCTATGGATGGGACCGCAGGTGCCAAGAAAGGCTGGCCAAGGGCATGGAATGGTGAGAATGGATTTGGTTTGTTAGGGAAGGTTCCTGGAGAAGGTATTTGGAGTCAGGCCCCAATCTTTTTTCCTCACTGGGGAATATGAGAGACTGCTTCAGTTAGAAGAAAAGCAATAAGCAGAAGGTTTGAGTGGTCACCCGAAAGAACTATTGTCTCTCCCCCAACCCTCCAAATGGAAAGGGGTTGGGAATCATTAGAGCAAAGTGGATGGGGGCCCCGGCTCTTTCGAGTCAGACTGACCTGGGTTCCAGCCCTGGCTCTGCCTTGTACATGCTGTGTGGTCTTGGGCAAGTCATTTCCCCTCCTCTGTGAACTTTGGCGTCCTCATCTGTAAAATGGAGATAATATCTACTCATAGTGTTGCTTGAGGTTTGAATAAAATAATGTATGTAAAACAGCACAGTGCCCTTGACATAGTACATCTTCAATGACTTATAGATTAAGAAACAGTTGAGCATGTCTCTTGGGAAATGAAACCCTTGGAAACTTCTGGGGACAGATAAATTTTTTCAAAAGTCAATCTACATCCTGGAATAAGCTACCAACTTTCCACAATAAGTTCTTAAGGACCATGTAGCTCCCCTGCCTTTCACTCTCTTCTGGCTTACCATCATACTTAGAATAAGGTCCAAACTCCCTACCCTGGTTATAGGCCTTTACTGAGCAGATCCCCACCTGCCTGCCTTGGCAGCCACATTTCCTGCATTCTCCCCGTTGATCTCCGTGTTCTTGCCACAGTGACCTCCTTTCTGTTCCTCACATAGAGGACCTTTGCTTCAACTGTACCCTTTGGCTGGGATACTCTTCCCTCACGTTCAGTTGACTGACTCCATGTCATTTCAGATCTCAGTTTTGCTGTTACTTAAGAGAAAGGCCCTTCCTTTTCTCTGGTTTAAAGTGACTACTTTTGTCATGGTAACATAAGTGTTTGATATTTTTCTTGTTTGCTTCTTGTTGACTGTCTGTTCTCCCTCCACCAGAATGTAAGTTACATGAGAGGAGCTGTCTGTCATGTTCACAGCTGTATTTCCAGTGGTAGAAACAGTGCCTGGCATGTGGTAGATGATCAGACAACATTTATTGAACGAATGAGCTTGTAAATGAGAATGGATTTTGTTATTACTCAGACTGGTTACACAGGTGCTCACATTCATAATGCTTTGTTTCCTAAATAAATGTAATCAAGATGATTTTCTTTCTTGTTCATTACTTATTAATTGTCCTCCCCCCCTTCCCCTCAACCATTAATTGGAATCTTCTAGGGAGAGGCTATTTTTCTCTAGCTTCCTTTTATGTGGCTTTCTCTCTTCCAGGCATTTTGTTACTGGAAAGGGGAGTTTGTAGTTATTGGGCTTTGGGCATTGATTTTTAGGTTTTCTGTTATAGGAAGCAAGCTCTAGTGCATTTGCTTGGAATAAAACAAACACAGAAGCTGACCATGATGGCAAATTTATCTCACTCTGATTTTTCTCACTCTGACACTTTTTGCAATACTACCTAAGTACTTAAACAAGGGCATTAGACAAGAATTGACAAATTGAGAATGGCCAGGTAGATACAAATTCACAGAATGTGAGTGAGTAGCCGGGTGAGACATGGAGCAGTCAGAGGGGATAGCGCTTCTCTTTCTGGCAGTGCCCTGTTTTTTCGTGGCAGATGTTAGTGGCATGAGTGAGACCTGGACCAGTTAACTGTTCCCCTTGCAGAGGGCCTGTAACATAGGGAGCTGCAGGGGCTGTAGGCTCAGTATTGCTACGCCCACCTGGTAAATCCTAGGCAATCTGCTTTGCTTTGCTAGGGAAGCACTCCAAGCTCCTAGAATAAGGAAGAAGTAGGAATCCAGCCATCTTTGTAAATGTTTGGGTCCTAAATGTTACTAGTGCTCAAAGACCTGGGCCTGGATTTAGAGAATGAAATCCCAGACATGGATATGAGCAGGAGAGTGTGTCGGGAGCAGAGTAAGCCAGCAGACATGGGCTTAAATTCCTAAAAAGGGTCTGTGTTTATTGAGAACTATAGCCCTGCAAGTACTGGTCTTTACTCATTTCCAAGGCTCCCTTTCTCCCATCTAAAGCTACCTTTTCCTTTTCCTTGTCTCTTATACACGGTTATCTTAACCTGCTTTAGATATTGTTGACTCTTCACTATTTATAAAGCTCAGAAAAGGAAGACATTGGATAGTTCCTTGTCAGCTCTCACCTCTTATTTTCCTCCTGTGAAGGGCTCAGACTTGTGGTTAATTTGGGGTATTTGGTCACTCTTGTTACTACTAAGTCAGTGTCTTAACTTGCTATCATTACTGACCATCCTCTATCCATCTGGGGTAATCTTTAATCTGTGTTTAAATTTATCAAGAAGTCTAGTTTTTAGTGACTTTTTTTTTTTTTTTTTTTTTTTTTTTTTTTTTT
>NC_041221.1:135402523-135408721 GCF_002837175.3 Physeter macrocephalus
TGTTGCGGCCTCTCCCATTGTGGAGCACAGGCTCTGGATGCGCAGGCTCAGCGGCCATGGCTCACGGGCCTAGCCGCTCCGCGGCATGTGGAATCTTCCCAGACCAGGGCACGAACCCGCGTCCCCTGCATCGGCAGGCGGACTCTCAACCACTGCGCCACTAGGGAAGCCCCCTAGTGACTTTTTTAAATGCAAGAATTTCAGCTATAAGCCAGCAAGACAAGTATTTGAAGATTCTGATGCCAGAAGGTGGCTTTTTGGTAGAACAGCAAGTAGCTCTCTCAAGCAACTTTCTCTGGGCTCAAAAATCATTATTCTCACTTCTTTCACCTCCCCTCTTCAGTCTTTTCTGAGCTAAATGATGATCTCTATTCCCTTAATCTCTCACTTCTCTATTTCCTGGTCCTTCTGTTGTTTCTGCAATTCTTGTTCAAAGGAATATTTTCTTTCAGAATTTTCACAGCTTTCTTCTAGCCAGGATTGTAGGTAAAATGTTAGGCTCCATCTCCTTTTCCCCCAGGCTATGTGTTTTTGTGTGTGTGTGCGATTGTAGGAATGTGGTTGGGATGGGTAAAATGCACTGTTATACTCTCCCACCCCATTTTGACTGTCATCCATAATTCTGAGTCATTTAAAGGTACATCAGCCAGTGAGTCCCCAAACTAGGGGTGGTGATGGCCTATGTTTCTGGTAGCTTATCAGGCTACCCCTTTCCTTTCTTTCTTTCTTTCTTTCCTTCTTTCTTTCTTTCTTTCTCTCTTTCTCTCTTTCCCTCTTTCTCTCTTTCTTTCTCTCTCTCTCTTTCTTTTTCTTTCTTTCTTTCCTTTTTTCCTTCCTTCCTTTCTTTCTTTCTCTTTCTTTCTTTTTCTTCCTTCCTTCTTTCCTTTCCTTTCCTTTCCTTTCTTTCCCCTCTCTCTTTCTCTCTTTTCTTGCATTGAGTTTTTTTGTTTGTTTGTTTTTTGGTTAAAAAGTAAACCAACTTGTATCTCTTTTTATTTTCATTTGCATTGATTTTCTCTTCTTTCCTTAAATCCTAAGAACTTCTTCAAAACCAGTTGCCAGTTATTGTGTTCACAAGGATTTGGAGGGTCAGGCCCCCCAGCCCTGCCCCCCCATGTTCTTCACCTGCGTATCTGATGGAATGATAGACTACTATGGAAACAGCTCTCAAATGTCTCTCTTCTCTTACACATGCATGCACACACATGCACATGAATGAACACATTCATTTTCTGAGGAATGGACCCTTCTCTAAGAGGAATCCATCTTGTTTCATGCAAATGCCCTCCATTACAGCAAAATTCAGGAGACTTTGAAAAAGGTAGAATTAGTGAGTTGTTTTTTTTTTGTTTGCCCCCAAAGGCCTCAAAGCTCTTAAAATAAACCTTAAAAAACCTGCCACTCAGAGCTTCAGCTCTGAGAGCAGACAAATTGCAAACCTGGTTTAGTAAGACTCTCCTTCTCTCCTCTGATCTTTTCCCTCTTTCTCTCTCAATTTATTTTAACATCCCCTTTCATGGTCTTACCTAGGAAGTTGATTCAGTCCTTCATTGCCAGCTCTTAGCAGGAGAAGCAGCAGGGCTTCCGGCCCTAATTTATGGTTTACATTTCTTCTCCATTCTCTTTCTTTGCCACCCCAGTTCCTCATCTCCCAGCATCCTACTGACCCCTCCCCCATTAGAATGGACAGTGTCACCTCATGTGACTTGTAGCTTTGGAATTTGATGTCAGTACTAGCCTAGTGATTTGGGTAGCATTTGGGAGGCTGTTTTATGCCTGTGCTGCTAGATGAGGAAATGGGGGCTTTTCTCTCATGGTACCATCTTTCTTTCCCCTTGCCTGCCTAGCCCTGGTGAGCCCTGTTGCCAGGGGAAATGGAGAACTCTTTACCCTGATTAATTCTAGGGTATTATCCTATGAAGTTACAAAATAGCATTTTGGAGCAAGATGTCAGGGCCTTTCCCTGCAGTTCCCATGGAAGGTGGTGACCTTTCAGATACATTTTTCAACATCTTTGGGGGCCCATTTGAAGAGAGCTGAAGCAATAATTAGGACTAAGCAAAGAAAACGAATTTGGAGCCAGAATATTTTAATAAGAAGGTTAAAAAACCAGAACCTGCAGATACATAATAAATAAGAGTTTGAGCTTTGTTCTCTTCTTATTTATTCCTTCCCTTTTTGCCTTTTTTTTTGGTTTTCTTCCCAAGACTTGGGGACTCTCCATTATTCCCTTGGTGGTGGAATGAGGATCTTGTTGGTGACAGCCTGCTGAGTGAGAGTCAGGCAGGTCCAGGGAGCAGAGGTGGGCTCCTTTCAGGTACTGCTAAATCCACGAGTTTTGGTTTATTTGGGGAAGGGGTAAACTTGCTTTCATTTTTAGGTTCATTTACATTCCCCTAAGGATTCTTTGGGACTAACTGTATTTTCCAGATGATTCTCTCTGAGAAATGGGGAAGGAAAGAAATTTTCTGGACAGTTTTTGCCAGGCTTTCTGAGCAGTTGGAGCCTCAAGCCGAAGACATGTGGGTTTGTCTCCTTAAGATCTTCTCTAGGTCACAGTAGTAAGGCCCCCAGTTCATTTGGGAGGCAGGCAGTATGATATAGGTAAGAGCTTGGACTTTGGAGTCAGATCTGCTTTTGAATTCTGACTTTGCCACTGATTAGCTCTGTGACCTTGGAAAAGTGACTTTACTCCCCTGAGTCTAGCTTTCTCATATGTAATGGAGGATAACGATGGTACCTATGACATAGGGCTGTTGTGAGCCCAATGTCTGGTGAATAAATACTTTCTAAATGTTAGCTGTAATTGTTTTGAGATACTGATGGAATATCAGATTGAACCTTCTTGGCAAGTGACAATAAAGTAGGAAGTTGCTAGAAGAACCATGAAGGAAGATAGGAGGTTGAGGGAGAGAAAAAAGCATTTAGCAAAAAGAAAAGGAGGAGAACTCTGGGTACTGTAATGAGTTACCTATTGTTTTACTACGTTAGTAAATCCCAAGTCTTCCCCTTTGCTAATCCAGCAAGCTGATTGTTCTCCCAGAAACCCCCAGCTTGTTACTGGCTCCTCTGCAAAGATTTAATAGCCACAGCAGCCACAATATCCTCCAAAACCAGGACATCATCATTTTTATAAAACATACAGCTGTGTTTTGCCACCTTCACTTTGAAGTGTTATAAATAAAGCTCAACATAACTTGTCAGAATAGGTTCAAAAAGTGCATTTTGAGATGCAGTACCTTTGCCCTGACAATGTGTTTATTAGCTTGCTTGTTAATTCAGCATTGGTTAACTCGAGGCACCTCTGTGCCAGCCTGCTCACACCACCGTTCATCTCAAAGGCTTCAACAAAGGGACTCAATATGGCACTCTCCTTCGCTCTGTTTCCCTGAGAAGTCATCAAGTGGGGAACAGGAAAGGGGGGGAACAGTTCTTGGAGCTGATACTCTTCCCCAAATGTGTTTGCGTGGGAAAGAATAAATCACGGGCCGAATGGAGCAAGCAACAGAGATTAGGAGCTTCTTGATGTTCTTGAAAACAGTCAAGTGCAAACAAATAAATTAGATGAAAACCTTTGTTAGGCACTTTGGTTTGCTTTCTCATCAAGATGTTGGTCTGTGGGCTGTTTCTCTCCATACCTGATAATTAGAACACTAAGATGTTCGTTTTGCCTCTGATAAGCACTTGCTCTGATATGGGAGAAGGAGGGAGAGAGGCTTGTCTGGGGGCCTTGCCATAGAGGAGCTGTCGGTGCGGATTACTTCAAGTCTCGGCAGGGCCACCCGTCAGTGCACAGGTCTGGCTTGGGGAGGCTTTGTGCAGACAAGGAGCAAGGCACAGGGCTCAAGAGTGCAGGCCTGGAGTCACAAGGACCCAGGTTCAAAGGCTGACTTTGCCACTACTGGCTGGGGGTATTAATTTCCTGTGGCTGCTGTAAAAGGTTAAAACAAGCCTGATGACTTAAAACAAGTAGAGATTCTAGTTCTCGTTCTGGAGGACAGAAGTCTGAAGTCAGTATCACTGGGCTGAAATCAAGGTGTTGGCAGGGCCACACTCTCTCTTGAGGCTCTAGGGCAAATCTGTTCCTTGTTTCTTCCAGCTTCCGGTGGCTGCTGGCATTCTTTGGCTTGTGTCCGCATCACTCCATTCTTTAAGTTCAGCATCTTCAAATCTCTCTGCTCTGTTTTCACATCACCTTCTCTTCTGTGCCTGTGTCAAATCTCCCTTTGCCTCTTTCTTACAAGAACATTGTGATTGTATTTAGGGCCTATTCAGATAATCCAGGATAATCGTTTTAAGATCCTTAATCACATCTGTGAAGACCTTTTTTTCTTATAAGGTAAACTGGCAGGTTCCAGGCATTAGGACCTGATATCTTTGGAGGGCTGCTAGACTTTCCCCAATATAAGTTTGCTTCCTTATCTGTAAAATAAAAATGGTGATTGTATCTTCTGGAATAATTTCCATGAGACTTAAATGGAACCTTGCATGCCAGTCACTTGGCACAGTGTCAAATATATAGTTGGTGCCTAGTACCTAGTAAATATCCTTTTTTTTGGGGGGGAGTATTTTAAAATTTTATTTATTTTTATTAAAGTATAGTTGATTTACAATGTTGTGCCGACCTCTGCTATACAGCAAAGTGACTCAGTTATACACTCATTTATACATTCTTTTTAAAATATTCTTTTCCATTATGGTTTATCTGAGTGAAACCACACAACTCAGATTTGGGACTTGAACCCAGCCAAATTGAGACTTGAACCCATGGTCTTTTTTTTTTTTTTTTTTTTGTGGTATGCGGGCCTCCCTCTGCTGTGGCCTCTCCCGTTGCGGGGCACAGGCTCCGGACGCGCAGGCCCAGTGGCCATGGCTCACGGGCCCAGCCGCTCCGCGGCATGTGGGATCTTCCCAGACAGGGGCGCGAACCCGGTTCCCCTGCATCGGCAGGCGGACGCGCAACCACTGTGCCACCAGGGAAGCCCCCCATGGTCTTTTAATTGAGATCACACACCTGGTCTCAGGACTTAATGAAGCTCAGGGTTTATATGTCTCATCACAGAAAGAATTTAGTGAGAGACAAAGTGATAGGTAAGAAGTGGATTTGTTTGGTGAGAAACACACTCCACAGAGTATGGGCCATCTCAGAAGGCGAGAGGCCCTGAAATACGGGGTGGTTAGTTTTTATGGGCTGGGTAATTTCATAGGCTAATGAGTGGGAGGATTATTCTAGCTATTTTGGGGAAGGGGCAGAAATTTCCAGGAATTGGGCCACTGCCCACTTTATGATCTTTGATGGTTGGCGTTGGAACTGTCATGGCACTGCTGGGTGTGTTTTATAATAATGTATTACAGTGAGCATATACTGAGGCTCAAGGTTTACCGGAAGTCGAATCTTC
Organism: Physeter macrocephalus; assembly: GCF_002837175.3. Lineage (NCBI taxonomy): Eukaryota > Metazoa > Chordata > Mammalia > Artiodactyla > Physeteridae > Physeter > Physeter macrocephalus. The sequence goes on from NC_041221.1 coordinate 135,407,923, forward strand.
CACCATCTGGACCTAGTTGGTAATCAGTTTGTTACGTCCTATAGCTGTGTCATTCTTTTAAAGGTTGTGCCCTGACCCCTTCCCTTCTGTTTAACCAGGAGATTGGATATAGTTCGCTGTGTTGCATCTACCAACCCCAAATTCCCAGTCTTACCAACCCCAAATTCCCAGTAAATATTCTTATTTATATACATAAATCTTACTATTAATATTATTTAGCTATTTTCTGTGAAAGGGAGAGGAATAGTTCCTTAAGACTTCCTCAAGACTTTATTTGACTTTGGACATTCCCTCCTGCCTCCCCCCCCCAATCATTGTCCCCATATCCCTAGGGTCTTTGGCCATCATCCCCCACAGTCAGCAGCTGTGTCCTCAAGGCCACTTTCTTACCCAGTCCTTCATTTTCCTTTCTCAGTGCATGAGCTAATCTTTAGGAACAGGCCTCACCCTTCTGTTTATGTCACCTCAAAATTCATATGTTGAAGCACTAACTTCTTTTTTTTTGTAATTAATATTTTTTATACATCAGGTTCTTACTAGTCATCAATTTTATACACATCAGTGTATACATGTCAATCACAATCGCCCAATTCAGCACACCACCATCCCCACCCCACTGCGGTTTTCCTCGCTTGGTGTCCATACGTTTGTTCTCTACATATGTGTCTCAACTTCTGCCCTGCAAACCGGTTCATCTGTACCTTTTTCTAGGTTCCACATACATGCGTTAATATACAATATTTGTTTTTCTCTTTCTGACTTACTTCACTCTGTATGACAGTCTCTAGATCCATCCACG
>NC_041221.1:135412128-135427605 GCF_002837175.3 Physeter macrocephalus
ATGTTATTTGTTGTTTATCCCTTGCTGCTTTCAATAATTTTTCTTTGTCTTTAATTTTTGCCAATTTGATTACTATGTGTCTCGACATGTTTCTCATTGGGTTTATCCTGTATGGGACTTGCTGCGCTTCCTGGATTTGGGTGGCTATTTCCTTTCCCATGTTAGGGAAGTTTTCGACTATAATCTCTTCAAATATTTTCTCAGGTCCTTTCTCTCTCTCTTCTCCTTCTGGGACCCCTATAATGGGAATGTTGTTACGTTTACTGTTGGCCCAGAGGTCTCTTAGGCTGTCTTCATTTCTTTTCATTCTTTTTTCTTTATTCTGTTCTGCAGCAGTGAATTCCACCATTCTGTTTTCCAGGTCACTTATCCGTTCTTCTGCCTCAGTTATTCTGCTATTGATTCCTTCTAGTGTAGTTTTCACTTCATTAATTGTATTGTTCATCTCTGTTTTTTTGGTTCTTTAATTCTTCTAGGTCTTTGTTTAACATTTCTTGCATCTTCTCTATCTTTGCCTCCGTTCTCTTTCCGAGGTCCTGGATCATCTTCACTATTATTATTCTGAGTTCTTTTTCTGGAAAGGTGCCTACCTCCACTTCGTTTAGTTGTTTTTCTGGGGTTATATCTTGTTCCTTCATCTGGTACATAGCCCTCTGCCTTTTCATCTTGTCTGTCTTTCTGTGAATGTGGTTTTTGTTCCACAGGCTGCCGGATTGTAGTTCTTCTTGGTTCTGTACGAACTTCTAATATGGCAGTATTTGGAATAAGGGAGTAATTTGGAAGCAGTTTAAAGTTAAATGAGATCATAAGTGTGGGGCCCTGATTTGGTAGGATTAAGGTCTTTATAAGAAGAAATACCAGAGAGCTCTTTTTTTCCACAGCATTCGTACACTGAGGATGCCACTTGAGGCCAGGGAGAAGGTGGCTGTATACAAGCCTGGAAGAGAGCTCTCACTAGCAACAAAACCAGCCAGAACCTTGATCTTGGACTTCTAGCCTCCAGAACTATGAAAAAATAAGTTTCTCTTGTTTCAGCCATCCAGTGTGTGGTACTTTGTTATGGTAGTCCTAGCAGACTAATATGGCGGGTTATAACCTGGTTCATACCCACTTCTGCTCAGATACCTGGGGAGAAGCTTGGGCTCTGAAATTATTCCCAATTACCATTCAAGACAGTTTGCTGTGTTGCTGTTTTCCCAAAGATAATGGTAACTATAATGAGGTATAGAAGAATATTATTTTTACAATGGTATTTAGTATCTGATAGCTATTAACCAACAGGTACGATACCCCAGTGAGGTACGGTAAACGCATTTTATCTGTTCTGTTACCTGCTGTTTCACGAACACATCCCCGAGGCATTTTAGTCTTGTTTTTCATACTTGTCTTCAAGTGAGGAATTGTTCTGATTTGCAACTTTGGGGGATAATTACTATATTCATTAATTTCTGTTCTTTTCTCCCCTCCATTTATTACTCATTTCTTGAGAAAATTTTCCCCTAAATCTACACTAAGTGGAGACAAGTCACTTGATTAAAGGGTATTTTACAACAGTGGTTTCTCTAACTTCCTTGGAACACTGATGGGAGGGCTGTGTCAGCATCTTCTTACCTGAGGTGAAGGTCTCCCTGGTCTGGGCTCAGATGAGTAAGAGGTTTGGGAGACCTCTGACCTCAGGCTTCATTGCAGAGTGTTTTTTTGCACTGGGGTATTCCTGGACAAAGGGCAGGAGAGGCTTAGCTGGTTTTCTTCTTATCAGAGATTCAGTCATAGACATTAACCAAGCATGTGTTATGTGCAGGACCTTGTGTACAGCACTGTGGGGGACTTGGTTCTTCGCTCATATGGGTACTCAGTACATGTTGATTAAGTGAATGTGTGGCTAGATAGAGTGATCTTTGCCTTCAGAAAGACTGAAGGGGTAAGCCAGGGCTTCATTGGCTGGGGGCTAGTGTATGAAGGGTGCTGTAACCTCCCTGGAAGTTGGGAACATAATTCAGAGCATCCTGTTGGGGGCCATGATGCCCTGGCACTTGGATCTATAAGAGAAAGCAGTAGAGGAGAAAAGCTGTGTTGTGAGGATGGTTTATTTTGCATTTAATTTTTTCTGGTGTTTTGGCCTCATGAGTCCCCTCTTTTCATTGTAGACAGGGACTGTTATGTATGTTCCTTGTAAGTGCAGATGTTTCATAAATGTCAAGTGATCACCCAAGACAGTTGAGGGAGGAGTTGGAAAAATAGTAGCTTAGACAAGTTGGCTAAGGATAGGGCAGAGGCAGAGATATATGTGAGGTAGATGCTTGGGAAAAGAACTGGAGAAGGTAAGAAAGCAGAAGCCAAGAAAGGATTTGAATTAATCTGGAACTGAGTGGGAGCCCAGTTTAGAGAAGTCTGATCTGGGCTAAATACTCAGGGAAAGAGCACTGGAGGGATTTCTATCTGTAAGAATGAGGAAGGACAGAGAGTAGTTAGCTTGTGATACTGAGGGAAAGGGGACACTGGGAAGAATGGCTTAATTCTTTTCTGCCCCTCCCACACACCATGTATCTCTCTTTTATGACACTTGTCATACTATATGGCAGTTATTTATTCATATGCTTTTTCTTCTGCGAGAAGGTAGAAGGGGCTCAGTCATCTCTATATTTTAATTACCTAACTCTGTGTCCATCACGCAAGAGGCGCTGCACTGGTAACTAATGAACATTCTTGAGGTTAAGGCCTGGGTGAGCCATTCATTGAGAACTGAAATGTGAGGGGTTGAGGTGGGGCAGAGGGGAGGTGAGCACATAACTGGCTTGGGGGTTGTTGAACAGGATAGAACTGAGAAGTGAGACAAAATCTAAATCTTTCAAGAATTTACCAAACATTTCTTCTGTGTCAAGTGTCAAGTTAGCTGGGCATGTGGATGTGGTCCCTATGCTTACGATGGTTAAGGCCTAGCAGTGGAGGAAGATAACTGTATAAGAAAGTGTAGTAAATGCAATGAAAAGGGAAGTATGGGTGCTGTGTTAGTGCCTAAGTGAATCTAGTGAGGAGGGTCATGGAAGACCTCCTACATGAAGTGTCTTAGGATGAGTAGCAAACCTTTAAGATGAGTAGGAACTTGCCAGATAAAGAGGAGGGGAAACAAAGTTCCAAGGATACATGTGCAAAGGCCTGGAGGTGGGAGACAAGATGTCTTAGAGCATTGAGAAGAAAGTTCCATAAGCCCAACTATAGACATGGTAAGGAAATAGAGAAAGCTGGAGTCATTGATTGAAGCTTGATGGTGGAAGGCCTGGGTATGGAATTTGACCTTTTCCCTGAGAGCCCTGGAAAACCATTGAATGGTTTCAAGCAGGAGAAGGTAGGATCGAATTCATGCTCTAGCTGTAGAATAATCCCTCTAACATTTAATCAAGGTGTATACTTGTAATTTGTTGATCTTTTACCCTAAAACCCTCTGACACTGCAGCAAAGTCTGTCCATTTGCTCTAAATCACTGAGTGCAAGAGCCTGAAGTGTGGTAGAGAGTGTGGGCTGTTCCTTATGTTTGAAGTTAGACCCAGAGCCCAGGCTGTGTTGCTGAGCATGAGGTGTTCAGGACTGTAACTCCTACCTCCTCTGCAGCTCTTCCCACCCTCACCTCACTGCCCCCTTCACAGCAGCTTAAAATTCCTCAGCCACTGTACCTTCCTCTGCTTTGTGCTCTCAACAAATTGAAAATTTTTATGACAATATCAAATCAATGGGAAAAGTTTTAAAAAGTAGGATTGAGAAATAAAGACCTCTTTGCCTTTTCTCCCTGCAAGAGAATTAGAAAAATATAGAAATTCTAAGTTATATGTTATGAAACCCTTGGGGTTTCCTTTCTTTTGAAAATTTTTTACATTAACCAAAAATCTGACAGAGATGCTTATGGGAAGATAATTCCTCTTGGCTGGAGATTAAGCTTCACGTTGTGAGCTTTTTAAATTTCTTTCTTTAGTGGTGGGTTGGGACCCAACTGTGCAGTCGCTAAAGCTCATCACTGTCCTGTTGCCGGGTGAGTTAACTCTGTGAATCTGTATGTTTTCCCCTTCTACCTACCTAATGATAGCCAAGTTAAATCCATTTTTAATCAAGGAGATGAGTGACAGGTTTTTCTTTAGAAAAGAAACCACAAGGCCCCAAAGTACTGGATACAATAAAAAGTGAAGTTTTTATTTGAATGTGTGCTGTTAGGCATGGCTTTAATGTCAGGCAAATGGGAGGTGCTGTTAAAGTAGTATTTGGAAATATGCGGTCCCAGGGAGATGAAGAAGAGTGCTTTTCTCTTTGCCCTTCTTTCATAGTTTGTGTAGCCTGAGTGTTTCTAGCACCTTGCACAGGTACACAGTACATAGTAGGATAGTAGGTGCCCAGAGATACCTGAACGAATGGAGGGATGGTTCTGAGCAGGGCTTTCTTTCTCGTTGCCCCCTCCATCCAGCCTCTCAGTCTGCTTATTTGTTCATTTCTTCATTCATTCAACATACATTTATTCCTCCTGGGCTGCTGTGAGGGCCACTGGTAAGAAATGGGATGAAGGGAAGTTTCCAGTGAATTGAGGCTGAGAGCCATGGCCAGTGCTGTCCTTCCTCTTCAACACATTTCATCCCTTATTTTGGATGTTGGTTTCACCATCATTATCCTCCTGAAAATTGCTTTCTTCCACCTGCTTTGGTGGGTGGAAATGGCTTCTCTTAGGGCAGAGGGAGTAGGGTTGAAGACTCTTGAGCTCAGTAGCTGTCCCCGGAGTATGTCTTCATGGGCTGTGAGGGGTGGGGCTGTAGGGGGGGCCAAGTTTGCTTTGCCTGGGATTTGATCCCCATAATCATAGATTTGGCTTTGGCCTCTGGGGTCACAGGGCATTGGGACCTCTAGAGGACTCACTCAAGGCACCAAACCTTCTCTGCAGCCCACATTCCAGCTTGCTATTGTTATTGAATGGGTTCCCCGAGTGATGCTCTTCGTCTGAGGAAGAAAGTGGCTTCTATTGAGAGCCTTTCAGAGGGGCTCAGAAGACTGGGTTTGGGTTATTCCAGAAACCCTGGGCTGAGAAAATAACAGATTCATTAAAGCTGTGCCCTCTGCTTCCTCATTGTGCTGATCAGCTTGGGTTGCCCTCACCTGAGAGGTGGTGGTTGGGGGTGGGGGTGAGCAATTTGGGCAGGTGAACATAGAGGAAAATAGATAAAATCGACAGTAGTTGGTGATGGGCAGGGGGCAGAAGGGAAGTGGGGGAAAGGAGAGGGAGTGTTGAGGAGAGCTTCTGGGTTGCTGGTTCGTGCAGTAAAGCTAGGCGGCTCTAGAGGAGGATCAGTAGAGTAGCTTTGGACTTGTTGAGTGTGAAACATACAGAGGAGAGTAGAGCACGGCATATCCTTTGGGGAGATTGTGCCTAGAATCTCAGGCTGTTTTCCTGTTCAAATTATCCACTTGGGTTTTAGGCCACTGTGAGGGATACTAAAGTACAAATCCAGATTCTATTTACAAACTAACTCCTTCCATTAATAGATATTGTGAATTTGCAAGAACTAACAAACCATTGAACTGCAAGGCAAAGGAGTGAGTTCATAAGCAGAATTCACAAATAATGGTGACCCTCTTATCTTAGCAGGCTTCTTTTTCCTCTCTCCAGTCTCCCCTTTCACATGGGGCAGTTCTGAAAAGGACAGAGATTGCAAAGGTTTGTTAAGAAAGTGCAATGAGCTATGTGTTTGGAACCCATCAGACTCATCTGGCAAAGTGGGTTCTTGTGTATCATGATGCCACTCCCCCGTAAACCCTTTGCTCCAGCATTGTTGAAATAAATACATGTTTCAAGTTTCATGCCTTCAGGCCTTCAAAAAGCAGTCTTGCCTCTGCTTGGGATGCTTTTCTCATTGTCTTTGGTTAATTCCTTTTCCTCTTCCAAGAAGTCCTCTCTGACCCCTATCTTCTGATGGAGATATCTGTGCTTTCCTGCTGTGGAGCCTTCTAGCCATCTCTGTCAGGGCTCTTTCAACCCAGTGCTTACTATAACTACTGATTTACTTATCGATTTACATTGCCCGTCTAGAAGCTCCTGGACAACAGGACCCCTCTTTACTTAGTCTTTGTATCCCCAGCACCTGGCACATGTCTGGGATGTAGCAGGTCTCAATAAACATGTGCTGAAGGGTGAATATTCTGCTACTTGGATGTGTTGGAGGTGGTGGCGGCAACTGGATATATGTTCCCTAGTAGGTGGTAAGGGTTTATTCATCTTTTCATAGTGAACAAGTTTTTGCTTTTTTGTAGCTTTCCTGTATGGGAAAGTGAACAAGGTCTTTGCAAAAATATTTTTCCGAATTGGCACGGCTGTTGAGTGCTCATCTGAGGTTGAAATGATTTTGGCATGGGTGTGAAACTGCAGGTAGTAAGTGAGCAGTGTGTCTGGGCTGCGTGGGCATAGTAGTGCTCTTGTGTTTTCTGGTTGCTTTCCACATTTTCATAAGTTGCAACCCAAACATCCAGCTTCTCTGAAGCCAGGGCTTGTGCCTGGTTGTTCATGGGAGTGATTGCCTTTCACCATGAGAGAGTGTAATATTAACCAAGCTTCTTCTACAGTGTTTTCTGTTGGCATTAGCAGGGGCTGCGGTGGCTGTCTTAAGGAGAGCTGCCACAAGAGGAATCCCCGAACAGTGAGAGACAGGATAGAATAATTGGAAAGAATTACCTCCTATTTTGTGTCATGCCAGGCCCTTTGGCAAAATAAAAGGTGTAGGGAAGGTGCTGAGTGACAGAAATAAAAATGCGATACCAACTGAGAGGTAAAGGGGTAGTTTTGTAAGGAAACCAGAAAGAACTGGGACCCCTCCTCTAAGGGTGAGGCAAGGGAGGGCCACTTGGCATCTGTTACACCCTTGGTGCCCTTAAAATAATACCATCTTACTTATGACCCAGTGGGGTTGGGTTCAGAGCGTCTGCTGCCCAAAATGTGGGTTCCAAATGCTTATTGATCCTCCGCTGAATGTGCTCTACTTGGAGACTGATTGTGAGACTGATTGTTTCTAGGGAATGTTTACCTGGGCAGGTAGCTGGCATGTTATCCCCTTTCAGCAAATCTGGTGCTGTGATAAGACTAGCTGGTAAGTCATCCTCGTGGAGCCTACTGTGGCAGGAGAGACTTCCTGGGGTCCCACTGGCATCCCCATCACAAGGTCACTCACTGGAACCTAGAGTCCCTTTGCAGGCTCCAGTCTAGGATACTGCTGTTGGCTGAGCTGTACCCCTGTCAATTGCAGGCTGATGACTCCTGGCAGGCTGGGATTTGTTTGGTGGCATCTTGCAGAGCCCTCTGACCCTACCTGCTGTCATGAATCCTGTTGTATCCCTCTTGTACACATGCTTCAGTGTCTCATGATATACTACTCTTAAGAAGAACAGATGCCAGATGGGAAAAGTATCTCTCTTGGGTTTATGTGTGCTTTTAAAAAAAATACATTAGGGCTTCCCTGGTGGCGCAGTGGTTGAGAGTCCGCCTGCCGATGCAGGGAACACGGGTTCGTGCCCCGGTCCGGGAAGATCCCACATGCCGCGGAGCAGCTGGGCCCGTGAGCCATGGCCGCTGGGCCTGCGCGTCCGGAGCCTGTGCTCCGCAACGGGAGAGACCACAACAGTGAGAGGCCTGCATACCGCAAAAAAAAAAAAAAAAAACATTAAAAAAATTGTAGCCTGGTTTGGCAATTTTCCAGGCTCTGGGCTCTCCTGGCACTTCCTCAGGGATTTGGGCCCTTTCCCTTCCACAGCCTGCCAAGGTCAGGGCCTGGGAATGCTCCCCAGGGCAGTGTGCTCTGTGCCAGTGTCCAAGGATATTAAGGAATTTAATTAAGCAACTAATAGAGTAGGGGATGTTTAATGTTAAAGTGTGATTTTGTTGACATTAAACATAGTTATTTAAATATCAGCTAATTAGTGCTTTTTAATATTGCTTCTTGAACTCAAGTTTGGTTACTGTAGTTGACATAGATACTTGACAAACCCAAGGTCATTGTGGAGGCATGGGGCACAGTTGAACGTGGACTCGGAGGAGAGGAAGAGAGAACACATAATTTACAGCTGCTGAAATAATTCAGCTGTTTCCCTTGCTGACTGCTCTCCTCTGTACTGCTGATGCAGTGAATTTTTAATGGGATGGGCTCTTGCTGTGCCAATCAGGGTTGGGATGAGGCCTTTTTTTTTTTTTTTTTTTTTTTTTTGTGGTATGCGGGCCTCCCTCTGTTGTGGCCTCTCCTGTTGCGGAGCACAGGCTCCGGACGCGCAGGCCCAGCGGCCATGGCTCACGGCCCCAGCCGCTCCGCGGCATGTGGGATCCTCCCAGACTGGGGCGTGAACCCGGTTCCCCTGCATCGGCAGGCGGACGCGCAACCACTGTGCCACCAGGGAAGCCCCCTAGGCCTTTTTGATTGTTGGGAATAAACTCTAAGGTTGGCAGGAACACTTTAAATTTGAAACTAATGCCGCATTCCCCTTTAATCCCAGCACAGGATCTGAGCTTTGGGGTATGCTTTGGTATGAGGGCTGCATCTTGTGTGAAAGCAGGCACTGAACTGTGGACATTATAGATTAGGTAATGAGGGAAAGTGGGGAGATGAGAGTGTAGGGCTAGGGTTCAGCTTACAGAGCTGCAGACAAACTGAGCTGCTCTTAGACAGAGAAGACGCCTCTATGGAGTGGTTGGTGAGCCTTCCTAAAGTCTTCCTGCCTGAAAAATCTTCTCTGCACACCTGCCAGGGTGTCACTATTATGGATAAGGTGTTCATCTGCTCACCTGGTAATCTCTCCACCTACCCATTCATTTACTTATTTATCTGCCATACTTTTATTGAGGGCCTGCTGTGTCCTAGACCCTGCACTAGCTAGGGATGGAGTAGTGGATGAGGAAGGAGTCTTTCCCCTCAGGGAGTTCATATTTATAGTACAATTTGGTGGGTTTTATGATAGCTGCACAGAGAGTTATGGGAGTACATGAAGGACCAACAAAATATGGCAAATCAAACCCAGCAGGATATAAAAATGATCATCTGACCAAGTTGGACTTATCCTGGGAATGCAAGGGTGGTTTCACATTAGAAAATCTGCACATAAAATTTGCTACTTTAGTAGGTTAAAGGGAAAACTATATGATCATCTTGGAGTAGAGAAAACATGATAAAATTTAACACCCACTCATGATAAAACCTCTTAGCTGTTTAGAAACAGAAAAGCACTTGTTTACCTTGACAGACTATCTACCAGAGAAACTACAGAAAACATCATTTTTTTTCTTAAATTTTTAGAAAAGAGAACAATATAATTAATGTACCCATGTGCCCATTATCCGGTTTCAACAATTACCAACTCATGGGCAGTCTTATATTTTTTTAGCATGGTAAAATATAGGTAACATAAAATTTGCCATTTTAACCATTTTAAATGTACAGTTCAGTGGCATTAATTACATTCACATGCTTTGCAACCATTACCACTATCTACTTCTAAAACTTTTTCGTCACCTCAAACAGAAACCATGAACCTATTAAGGAATAATTTCCCATTACCTACCCCCCTCCCTCCAGGTGACCTCTAATCTACTTGTGTCTCTATGAATTTGCCTATTTTAGATATTTCATGTAAGTGGAATTATATAATATTTGTCCTTTTGTGTCTGGCTTATTTTACTTAGCCAGAAAATTTACATTATTTCATAATGTTTTCAACGTTTATGCTGCAGCATGCATCAGAACTTCATTCATTTTTATGACTGGATAATATTTCCTTGTATGTGTATACTACATTAAAAAAATCTATTTAAAAAAATTTATTCATCTATTGATACTTAGGTTATTTCCTGTTTTGCCTGCTGTGAACAGTCACATGCTGGTATCTGTTTGAGTCACTGTTTTCAGATATTTGGATATGTACCTAGGGATGGAATTGTTGGGTCATATGACAATTTTATGTTTAGCTTTTGAAGAATTGTCAGACTTTTCCACAGTGGCTGTACCACTTACATTTCCAGTGGCAATGTACTAATTTTCCACATCTTTGCCAACACTTGTTATTTTCATTAAAAAAAAAAATTATAGTCGTCCTAATAGGTGTCAAGTGGTATTGCACTGTGGCTTTGATTTGCATTTCCACAATTATCAATGATACTGAGCATCATTTTATGTGCTTATTGGCCATTTGCATATCTTCTTTGGAGAAATACCTATTCAAGTTCTTTGCCCATTTTTTTTTTTTTTTTTTTTTTTTTTGGCGGTACGCGGGCCTCTCACTGTTGTGGCCTCTCCCGTTGCGGAGCACAGGCTCCGGACGCGCAGGCTCAGCAGCCATGGCTCACGGGCCCAGCCGCTCCGTGGCATGTGGGATCTTCCCGGACTGGGGCACGAATCCGTGTTCCCTGCATCGGCAGGCGGACTCTCAACCACTGCGCCACCAGGGAAGCCCCTGCCCATTTTTAAATTGGGTTGCATGTCTTGTTGTTGAGTTGTAGTTGTTGTTATGTATTCTGGATGGTAAGCCCTTATTAGATATGTGATTTGCAAACATTTTCTCCCATTCTGTGGGTTGTCTTTTCATTCTATTGCTAATGAGAGGCACAAAAGTTTTAAAAAATTTTTTAAAATTTATTTTTTTAATTGAAGTATAGTTGATTTATAATGTGTTAATTTCTGCTGTATAGCAAAGTGATTCTGTTACAGATATATATACACATTTGTTTTTATATTCTTTTCCATTATGGTTCATTACAGGATATTAAATATAGTTTCCTGTGCTATACAGTAGCACCTTGTTGTTTACAAAAGTTTTTAAATTTTGATGAAGTGCAATTTATCTATTTTTTTCTTTTATCACTTGCAGTTTTGTGTCATATTTAAGAAACTGTTGCTCTATCCAAGGTCATGAAGTTTGGCCCCTACGTTTTCTTCCAAGAATGTTATAGTTTTAGCTGTTAAATTTAGATCTTTGCTCCATTTTTAGTCAATGGCACCCTTGTTAAAAATTAATTGATGTGATGATATAAAGGGTATGTTTATCCTTATGTCGATATGAGTATATGTATATCTTTATGTGAGTTTTGTGCAGTTTTGATTATTGTAGCTTTGTGGTAAGGTTTTGAAATCAGGATGTGTGAATCCTCCAACATTGTTGTTCTTCAGGATTATTTTGGGTAGGGTACCTTGAAATTCCATATGAATTTTAGGATTAGTTTTTTAATTTCTGCAAAAAATGCTTTTGCGATTTTGACAGAGAATATGTTGAATCTATATATTGCTTTGGGTAGTATTGTCATCTTAACAAAATTAAGTCTTCCAGTTCAGGAACCCAGAACATCTTTCTGTTTATTTAAGTCTTCTTTAATTTCTTTTAGTAATGTGTTGTAGTTTTCAGTGTATAAGTCTTTTGTCTTGGTTAAAGGCTTTTTTCTTTGATTAAATTTATTCCTAAGTATTTTATTCTTTTTGATGCTATTTTATTTTTTTATTTTTTAAAATTTATTTTTGGCCATGTTGGGTCTTTGTTGCTGTGCGCGGGCTTTCTCTAGTTGCAGTGAGCTGGGGCTACTCTTTGTTGTGGTGCGCGGGCTTCTCACTGCAGTGGCTTCTCGTTGCAGAGCACAGGCTCTAGGCACGCAGGCTTCAGTAGTTGCAGCATGGGGGCTCAGTAGTTGGCGGCACGCAGGCCCTAGAGTGCATGGATTTCAGTAGTTGTGGCGTGTGAGCTCAGTAGTTGTAGCATGCAGGCTCTACGGCACGTGGGCTTCATTAGTTGTGGTGCGTGGGCTCAGTAGTTGTGGCTTGCAGGCTCTAGAGTGCAGGCTCAGTAGTTGTGGTGCATGGTCTTAGCTGCTCCATGGCATGTGGGCTTTTCCCAGGCCAGGGATCGAATCTGTGTCCCCTGCATTGGCAGGGGACCACTGCACCATGAGGGAAGCCCTGATACTATTTTAAATGGAATTATTTTCTTAATTTTCTTTCTGGATTGTTAGTTGTTAGTGTATAGAAATACAACTGATTTGAGTTCTGATTTTGTACCTGCAACTTTTGTACCTGCTGAATTTATTAGCTCTAATAGTTTTTGTTTGTAGATTCTTCAGGGTTTTCTTTGTATAAGATCAAGTCACCTCCAAACAGATAGTTTTGCTTCTTCCTTTCTAATATGGATGCCTTTTATTTCTTTTTCATGCCTAATTGCTTTGGCTAGAACTTCCAGTATTATGTTGAATCTAAGTGACAAAAGCAGGCATCCTTGTATTATTCCTGATCTTAGAGGAAAAACTTTTAGTCCTTCATCGAGTATGATGTTAACTGTTGGTTCTTCACATATGACCTTAATTATGTTAAGGAAGTTCTTTTCTATCCCTGGTTTATTGAGTGTTTTTATAATAAAACGATGTTGGATTTTGTCAAATGCCTTTTCTCTGTCAATTGAGATGATCATGTGTTTTTTTTTCCTTCACTCTACCAATATAATGTATTAAATGGATTAATTTTCATGTGATGAACCGCCCTTGTATTCCTAGGATAAATCCCATTTGATCATGTTGTATAATCCTTTTTTTTTTTTTTTTTTTTTTTTTTTTTTTTTGTGGTACGTGGGCCTCTCACTGTTGTGGCCTCTCCTGTTGCGGAGCACAGGCTCCGGACGCCCATGCTCAGTGGCCATGGCTCACAGGCCTAGCTGCTCTGCGGCATGTGGGATCTTCCCGGACCGGGGCACGAACCCATGTCCCCTGCATCGGCAGGTGGACTCTCAGCCACTGCGCCACCAGGGAAGCCCTGTATAATCCTTTTGATATGCCACTGAATTTGCTTTGCTAGTATTTTGTTGAGGATTTTTGCATGTATATTCATAAGCGTACTGGTCTGTAGATTTCTTGTAGTGTCCTTGTCTTGCTTTGGTGTCAGGATAATTCTGGTCTCACAGAATGAATTAAGAAGTGTTCCCTTTTCTTCTTTTCTGGGAAATTTTAGAAGGATTGGTATCTGCTACCTTTTTTTTTTTTTTTTTTTGGGGGGGGTACGCGGGCCTCCCACTGCTGTGGCCTCTCCCGTTGCGGATCACAGGCTCCAGACGCGCAGCCCCAGCAGCCATGGCCCACGGGCCCAGCCGCTTCGCGGCACGTGGGATCCTCCCCGACCGGGGCACGAGCCCACGTCCCCTGCATTGGCAGGCGGACTCCCAACCACCGTGCCACCAGGGAAGCCCTGCTACCTTTCTTAATAGGCACGTTGCTGGGTAGTAGGCCATGGGCTGTATGGTGTGGGGGTACCTATTTGGAGCTCTCACATCCTGTTGTTTTTTTTTTTTTTTGGTCTCTGCACCTCCATCTTGGCCACCTGTCTAGGGAGCCTGTCATACTGGTGATGCAGACTGGAAGTCGTCTGATAAAAAAAAGGTCAACTTGATAAGTTGGATTTTAAGACTGCAGCTATTTCCTTGTGCTCTCTCTTTCCATGATAGATGGATGGTCTTGCTGAACAAGGTCTCTGTGATCCCAGGCACCAGAATGAATTAGTAGATGAGGGAGGGCTTTCCTGGTGGTGCAGTGGTTGGGAATCTGTCTGCTACTGCGGAGGACACGGGTCTGAGCCCTGGTCTGGGAAGATCCCACATGCCATGGAGCAACTGGGCCCGTGTGCCACAACTACTGAGCCTGCGCTCTAGAGCCTGTGAGCCACAACTACTGAGCCCGTGTGCCATAACTACTGAAACCCGCATGCCTAGAGCCCATGCTCAGCAACAAGAGAAGCCACCGCAATGAGAAGCCTGCACACAGCAACGAAGAGTAGCCCCTGCTCACTGCAACTAGAGAAAGCCCATGCGCAGCAACAAAGACCCAACACAGCCAAAAATAAATAAATAAAATAAACTTATTAAAAAAAAAGTAGATAAGGGAACAGGTTCTGTGTTTAAAATAATATTTATTTTAAGTATTTTCTCATATGTCTAACATTTTAGGAAGAAAGACTTCATTGAGCATAGCTTTCCATAATTCTAACTTCATGTCTGATCACAGAGATGGCTACACACACTTTTTTTCAAAGTACTAATATTTCATATACATGTGCCATTATGTTCTTCATTCAACAGTATTTTATGTATCTGTTTTTATGTTTCACTACAGTTCATATTTTCACTGACATTATTTTCCATTGTGTATTGCATGTGATCCCCTTTTAGATTATTAATTTTATTCAACTAACAGATATTTTTTGAGCGTCTGCCACAGTGCTAGGCAATGAGGTTACAACAGTGGTTTAGGTGGACATTGTCCCTACCCTGCGGAGCTCCCAGTGAGATGGGTTGTAGTTGTTATAGGCCCATGAAATGGAATTTCACTGACCACCTAACACAGCCTTGGAGAGGATGAGGAGGTTGTGTAGTCTCTAGCCCTGGCTCCTGTTGCTGCTTGCTTATTTAAAAAAAATTTAACTTATTTATTTTTGGCTGCATTGGGTCTTCGTTGCTGTGTGCAGGCTTTCTCTAGTTGGGGTGAGCAGGGCCTACTCTTTGTTGTGGTGCGTGGGCTTCTCATTGCAGTAGCTTCTCTTGTTACGTGCAGAGCACAGGCTCTAGGTGCACAGGCTTCAGTAGTTGTGGCATGCAGGCTCAGTAGTTGTGGCTCACAGGCTCTAGAGCACAGGCTCAGTAGTTGTGGCACATGGGCTTAGTTGCTCCGTGGCATGTGGGACCTTCCCGGACCAGGGCTTGAACCCATGTCCCCTGTATTGGCAGGTGGATTCTTAACTACTGCGCCACCAAGGAAGCTCCTACTGCTGCTTTCTTAAAAGCAAGCGAGGCTTTGTCAGGACAGTGGCAGTTCTGCTTGTGACTGGGCTCTTAGCAAAGCCCAGGATGGGGAGCCTTGGGACCATGGCAGAGTCAGCTCTGAAATGGGGCTGCTGCAGCAGGGAGGAGTGCTGTTTCCTAGGCAATACTCTGCTTAATATTTTTAGTGCGTGGTCACGGCAGAACTATATGTGGTTTCTGATCCCAAATTGGTGATAAATGTAGACATATTTAGAGTCAGAAACAATGCATTTAAAATCCTCTGCTCCTTAATTGTCTTGCCAAGTGCTGAGTTTATGTTTCTTTGTTTCTTGGCTACCTATCCAGACTCCCACAATCTCTCAGAGAAGGCGCCCAGATTTTCTCTGGGTGTTAGGTGGGATTCTGAAAACCGTGAGTTATGGCTCCCTGAGCTGTGTTGAGAAGCATCTGATTTTTGTGTTTCTGCCCACATATGTAAATGTGTACACTTTAAAATTTATCCTCCTTTCAAGTTTTTAAGGATCTGGAATTATGAATAGTCTTGGACTCTCAGGTGTGTTAAAAATAAAATATGTTGGGCTTCCCTGGTGGCGCAGTGGTTGAGAGTCCGCCTGCCGATGCAGGGGACATGGGTTCGTGCCCTGGTCCGGGAAGATCCCACATGCCGCGGAGCGGCTGGGCCCGTGAGCCATG
>NC_041221.1:135427749-135454127 GCF_002837175.3 Physeter macrocephalus
GACAGGAGAGGCCACAACAGTGAGAGGCCCGCGTACCGTTAAAAAAAAAAAAAAAAAAAAAAAAAAAAAAAAAAAATGTTGTTTCAGTTGCTGACTTACCTGGAGGACATAGTCAATACCAACATGGTAGTCGCAGGTTCAATGATTGGTGATCTGTACTTGTGCTGCCACTAAGGTTTTCTGTAAGTAAATGCTGTTTTCTTGGGGTTCCTCAATTAGTTTAAGGATCACCCTAATTGTTGCCTATCTCAAAGTTATAATTTGTGTCTCAAGTTGCCCAGAACAGTATTTTCTCACGGCATATTCCTTAAGAGCACTTTCTTCTTAATTGTACTGTCTGAGACTCAGATATGGAAAACCATGCTACTCACTGATGGTCAACAGAACATAAAACACCTGCGGACAGTGATGGTATCTTTTGTATGTTCTTTAATACAGTGTGGTTCCCAGTGTGCTCAGGGGACCTGAGGTACCTGTTTCTAGAGTGTGAATGCTGAATGCTTGTAATCCAAAGTGCCAGAGTGGTTGGCACAGAATAAGGGTTGGTGCGCTTACTGATTTGCAGATAGTCCATTTGGAGCTATGGACTAGAAGTCATACCTTCCTCTGTATCCTACCATAGTCCCACTATGAGGCCCTGACCTTTGCTGGAAGTTTGGACACAGCAGCGGAAAGGAAAGATGAACTCTGATCCCTCTCCAGCCCCAGACTGTGGTTTGTAGATGAGTGTATGAAGGTCCTGGTATTCTTGGGGAGCAGGCTATAAAGAAAGCCCATCATGCTTACTGTTAGGAGATATAGTTATTAGTTTAAAAGGAGAGGGAAAGGAGGTGGCCCTGGAGCTCTTACTCCCTGGATAGCAACTGACCCTGTCTAGGGCGGCCCAAGCAGTCTAAGTCTGCTGAATTTGCCCCTGCTGCTCCTCCCTTCCCTATTCTCTCTTAGAGGTATGAGAGCAGCAGCAGGAATATGAAGACAGGCCTGAATCACCAGGAAGCTGGGCTCTGAACTTAGTCAACTCTCCAGTGGGCACTGATGCAGAGCCAGCCAATATCGCTTAAAGGTTTCAATGGAAATGCCTCTGTAGCCACCTAGAGTGTAGTCCAGGTGTGTGGGCAGATTTGCAGCTCAGGGAAGCTGGGTTCCAAGGAGAGACTTGATTATCAGAACAGAAGACATTTGTATACGGGGGTGAAGCCTCACTGCTTTTGTTTATTCTGTCCTTTGCTCAGAATTTTCTCTAACAGTAGTTGTTAGTGAGAGCTACAAGCTTCTTGAGCCCTTGGTTTGTGTCAAGCATTGAGCTATATGCTTCATATCATCTCATTTAATGCTAACACCCATCCTACAAAATAGTTACTATTAAGTCCCTTTTTAGATGAGGGAATTGAAACTTGGAGAGAGGTTAAGTGGCTAGCCCAAAGTCCCACAACTAATTGGGGAGACCTGGGTGGAAATCCAGGTCTGGAGTAGAGATGGAGTTGAGTAGAGTTTTTGGTAACCTTGGCTGCTCTCATGAGACACAGGCTGATCACTCTAAGGACCTCATGCAGTGTCGGGGAGCAAGTATAAGGAGTAGATTTCCTTGCCCACTCCCTGCTAGAAATGTGCAGTCTGGAGCCTAGTGGAAAATACACTGACCACGGCTGGTATATTTCTCTACTTGGCCTGGTTGCTTGCTGGTGTGCTTAGGCAAGCCCCATTCACCCTTTTGGGCTCTATTTTCTTCATCTGCCATGTAGAAATAATCCTGTCCTATATATTTCATGCGTGGGGAATAGGATCAGAGACTAGTTGTAAATGAGCTTGGATATCATCTTGGCCAACTTTTACCCAATATAGTTCTCTCCTCCCCTCTGCTAAGTTCTTTCCAGACAGTTGGGTATGTATGAGGGGAGTGCTTTGTGCTGGACTCTGTGAGGGACAGCAAGGATGCTTTTGCTTCTTGTACGGCTGGGGAGCCTGAGTTATGGGAGGTTAAGAGGTCAAGTCACACAGAGTGCCAGTGAACTGGTTGCAATCTGAGGCAAGGGCCTTCTTCTTCTTGAGTGCCTGTGTCTCTACTGTGGGCTGGGCTGTGCCAAGGACATTCAGTAATCAAAATGTGTGTGCATGCATGTGTACATGCGTGTGTGTGTATGACGTGCAGAAATATAGATGTGGTAGAAGTGGCTGTCTCTGGAAGAGGGCTCCAGTAGGCTCATTAAAAACTTTCTCTCCTGACACAAAATGTGTGCCTTTTTATTCACATTGTTGCAAAACAAATAAAATGAATGGCTGATTTCGTAGACCACTGGAAAGGCAGCATGGTCTGTAGAAAGAGCATGGGTTCTGGGGCCGGAATGGCTTTGATTCCTGACTCTACCACTCTCTGACTGTGTGAACTTGGGCAAATTACTTAACCTCTCTGAATTTTAGTCCCTTCATGGGCAAAATAAGCAGCATATTAGAACCCCATCACAGGGTTGTGGTGAAGAGTAAATGAGCTTAGAACTTTGCTTGGAACATAGAAAGTGCTCTATAAATGTTGACTATAATTATTATTGTACAGAATTTATTTTCTTCTGGTCTGCCCAGATACTGCATTTTAATACTAGGGAATTGGGTGTAATGGGGGTATTTCTCTTTATCCCTCGGTCCAAGTGCTATAATTATGATTATTACAGCTCTACAGAGTGTAAGGACTAAAGCTTCAGAGCGGTCTGAGGCATGGCTGAGAGCTCAGAGAAGGTGGAGTTGTGTGTCTGATGGGAGTTTGTTCTTGGAGACTTTGTCTCCTTGCCTCCTTTCTCTACTGATGTGACTGTGCCCATCACTATCCTGAGGATGTGTGTGTTGAGGGGTAGCTCTACTCCATCAAGGGGACCTACCATATGGCATCGTAGAATCTCTCTATATGACCACTGGGGTCAGTATTTTCTCTGTTATCATTATGACTCTAGGGGAAAGGTTGAAAAAATTGGATTTAGAGAAGTGGCCCCAAATCTCCAAACTTCAGTGGACCTACTCAACTTTTCCAGGTGTTCTACCCTTGTGCCTCTATTTCTTCACAAGTGTGCCCTCTGTTGAAGGGCCCTCCAGCTTCCTTGTTGCCAAATCCAGTGACTTTTCTCATCCTCGTTCTGACTGACCTCTTGACTTTGTTGAACCCACAACTTGATTTTCTCAGGATTCCCTCCTCTCTTGACCTGTGTAATTCTGCACTATTCTTAATGTTCTTCATCTTGGTCCCTGGATTGCTTCTCTTTCTTTCTTTCTTTTTTTAAAAAATTATTTATTTATTTATTGGCTGCGTTGGGTCTTAGTTGTGCACGCAGGCTCATTAGTTGCGTGCGCAGGTTCTCTAGTTGTGGCATGTGGGCTCCAGAGCACCTGGGCTCTGTAGTTGTGGCATGCGGGCTCAGTTGCCCCACGGAATATGGCATCTTAGTTCCCCCACCAGGGATCAAACCGGCATCCGCTACATTGCAAGACCGATTCTCAGCCACTGGACCACCAGGGAAGTCCCATCCTCTTTCTTTTCCTAATGTACAGTCATGGCTTGAAAACTCTTCTTGGCCCATTGTTCCTTTCTCTTTAAGTTTTCTCTGTAATACAGGAACTCTATTCTTATTGCTTTGGTTGTCACCTCTGGGTGATGGCACCAAAATTCTTCTTCTGCCCTAGTCCTCTCTACCTCTTTGTCTTCAACAGGCATGAAGTTGCCAGAGCCTTCCTGGATGCAGTGACAAGCCCATATTGAAGGCATTGAACTCTGGTTTTTCTGTGTGTAGGTATCAAGTGCCTGCTGTGTCTTTTGGATTGTTAGCAGTCCAAATGAAGACTAAGTCTTAAGCTCCCTTCTAGCATTCAGATTCTTTGAAGGCTGGGGCTGAATGGGATAGGTCTGGAGAGGGCCAGGCTGGGCTCCCTTTTATTCAGTCACTCTACTTGTCACCTGATTTCTTTTAGAGGGAGCATTGTCTTTTGTCTCTGCAGTTTTTTGTTAACATGCTTAGCTACCTTTTTTTAAAAAAACTTTTTATTGAAATACAGTTGATTTATAATGTTGTATTAGTTTCAAATGTACAGCAAAGTGACTCAGTTATACATATCTATCTATTCTTCTTCAGATTCCTTTCCATTATAGGTTATTACAAGATATTGAGTGTATTTCCCTGTGCTATACAGTAGGTCCTTGTTGGTTATCTATTTTATATTTAGTAGTGACTTAGCTACCTTCTTGAAGATCTGTTCTCTTCTCTACTGGGGTAGGGATGAGATTGGCCATGTCCCCCACATTTTGGAGTACAGAGTATTAAGGAGGGGTCAGGAATGCCCCCTTCCTATTTCATCCCATCCTGTGTTGCCTTCCTTCCAGAGCTCCAGTCCCAGCTGGGCCGGTGGAGCCGTTTTTGGCTCCATGTGCTCTCTGGCAGGGCCAGCACCTGTCTCTGTGTTGCCACTGGAAAGGCCTCACTTGGGCTCTCCCTTGCAGGCTGTACAAGCGGATTTTGGCCTTGTAACTCTCTGGTCAGGCAGAGGCTTGGATCCATTGTGAACTTTTTACCCTCCAGTAGCCTCACCTAATCACTTTCCTTTTAGGGTGCCTTGGGTTTGTTGAGAGCAGTCCCCATTTGCATGGCCTTAGGCATGACTTCAGTATTTGGGGCATACACTGTTGCCATTACACAAATGGTCAGTGGCTTAAGGATGTTCCAGGTCCAGCCTTCCAGCCAGTTAGGGCTAGACTGGGGTTAGAAGCCACATTTCTTTTGCAGTTCAAAGCCTCTTTTTATTTAATTGCTGTCTACCTCCTGACTTTGTTTAATTTATGTCTTATGGGGGAAAAAGCCTGTTTGCCTGACCTCTTCAAACTTACTTCTCTTGTCCTTCAAATTATTCTTTAAAAATCCATTTCTTTTCCTAAGCCTTTGCACATTGTTCTTCCTTGTCAGGACTGTCCTTTCAATGTTCTCTTTGCATTGTTTTTTCAGATTCATATTTGTCTGCCCAAATTAGGCAGTGAGCTTCTATTTGTGTAGAGGTAAGTGACTCTGTGTGTGTGTGTGTGTGTGTGTGTGTGTGTGTGTGTGTATGAGTTTGTAGCACATAAATAGTAATGAATGTGTTTGTGGGAAAAGCTCATCCTCTGTCAGTTTGTAAAGCAGAAGACTGTCTTATAGCTGTTCCTGCAAGTGGAAGTTCTACATGATGGTACCCTGGCTCTCTGGACACTAATATGCTGGGAAAAGCATTGAATGGGCTGGGTCTGCCTCGGTGCTCAGCAGAAAACCTGGCTAGGGTCTCTCCATTTTTAGCTGTGGGGGTCCTCCTCTAACATCTATTTCCTTCACCTCCTGAAAGCAGATACCCAGCAAAAGGCTTTGGTCCTAAAATTTGAGATGTGGGGTCAGCTAGAGGGTATGCAGATCCTGCAGGAGTCAGGGAGCTCTGAAGAGTATTTCTAGGGTGCCTGGGCTGTCTCTGACTGCCTGTGGGTCCAGGGGCAAGTCCTCATCCCCGGTCTAATGATGGTGTGATAACTAGGTGCCAGGTGCTGTACCATGTACTTTCCACGCATTGTTTTATTTAATCCTCCCTAATACTCTTTGAAGTAGGAGCTCTTATTATGCCCATTTTATAGATGAAGAAACTGAGGCCTAGTGAAGTGTGTGTCCAAGATCACACAGCTAGAAATTGGCAGAGCCAAGACTTGGCCTTAGATGTGTCTGACTCTAAATTTATGTACTGTACTTTCAACCCAATGTTTTAAATCTCTTTGCTTTAATTTCCTTCGTATAAAATGGAAGTAGAAATTCTTGCCCTTTCACTTTTTCCAAAAGATTTGGGGAAACAAATACATGGACATACACTGTAGGTTAAGAACTTGAGCATTTTATAAGATGGGAGGCCCAAGCATTCCCAGGCAGGCTGCTGAGGTGGGTCTCCCTGCCCAGAACACTTGTGATGTTTACCTGTTCCCCCTGTGCTCTGGCCCTGAGACTGGAGAGCAGCCATTGTCCATGGGACCTACCAGCATGTCAGAAGCTTTAGGAGGTCCAGCAGTTCCACTCCTCCTTCCTCTGTTGGCTTCCTGCCATCCTCATGCCATTCTTTTGTATTCCTGCCTTAAGAGAAGATAAAAGTTACAGGAAGATGTCTTGTTTATATACGGCCCAGTCCCCTCCTAGAGTCCTGTCTGAATTGAGAGGAGAACATAAGGCACCAGGGAGGCAAGGGCTAGTGAGTCCAAGGGCCTCCTCCCACCTGTGCCCCAAGCATCTGCTCCAGGCTGGCAATACAGGTTGCTGAGAGCATCTAACCTGTATTTAAGTAGAAGTACAGACTACATGTGGCCAGTTTTGATAGAAAAATGGGCATCTCAAGTACCTTATTATCTCTTTTGTCTCAAAGCCCAAGGATACTTAAGGAAAGAGTTACTGGTGAAACACTGAAATGCATTCCCCTTTCCTGGACTGAGTGATGGTATTGTAAGTCAGAAGAAGGCCATAAATGAAAAGATGTAGTTCTGTCTTCTTTTGAGAGCCAAGGATGATGGGAAGGTTTGTTACCCAGGGTGTACACGAGCAGGTGATCAGGTGAACTCAGGGTTAGTGGGTGGCAAGTGATTTGGGGAGGGCGCTAACCTCAGACCAAGTGCCAAACTATGCCTCAGTGGGATTCCATGACTTTGGCTTTACTTATGTCAGGGTCTGAGGTTTTCTTTTGCTGCTGCTGCTGCCTATGTCCCTGCTTGTGATGGTGGACCATCCTGGCAGAACCAAACTGTGGGCCACTTCTCCTTTTCCTCTTTCCCCCTTCCCCCCAGCTTCAGTGTAAAGCCCAGGGAAAACGTGCCTGCTTGCTCTCCATCGCCACTTCTTGAATGAGGACAAAGCCCAGGTGACATAGTTACAGGCCAGGCCTTATGAGGACAGAGGACAGCATTACCCATGCCTGCATTGTGCAGAGTTTGCACTTGTTCTCTGGGTACCCTTGCAATGCCTGGGAAACTGTCTCACACCTTTCTCCCAGCCTCACTGCTCCTAGGCCTCTCCCCAGGCACTGCCCCCACCACCATGTTCTCTCTCTCTTTATCTCTGATTCATGGAAAAATATATGGAGCCAATGAATAGGTCAGGTGTGCAGTCCACATGGAATTATCGGGGGTGGGGGAGATGAAGGATCCATTTGCGAATCAACCTGTCAGTATCGTCAGAAAATGCTTCTGAGGGCGTTAGTGTGTGTGTGTGCAGGTGATGGAGGCGGCAAGGAGCCCTGTGGGAGCTGCCATTTCTCTCACCCGGCCTGCCATCCCACTCCAGGAGGTGGGTACACTGTTAGTGCATCAGCTGCCCCCAACCTCTTCTTCCTCAGTCCCTTCTAGGCCTCCTCCTCCTGCTCATTTGTCATCTTTGCCCTTGATTTCATTCTCATTTATCTGTTCCTTCTCATTTTTTTCCCCCCAGCATCAGTTCCAGGTGTTTATCCCTGGCTGTAAGAAGGAAGCGTCTAACTCTCTGTGTGTGTGTATATGCTTATACACATGAATGGTCTCATGTAGGGGAACGGAAGTCTGTGGCTTTTGGATAATCCTTTTCTCTCTTAATGTATGTTGTCCTGATAATGCTGTGAGTCCCCTACTTCCATTTTTTGTTCTCCTTTTCCCCACAGCCAAGGATGCAAGAATAAAAAAGGTATGGGACATTATAGGAAGCTCTAGGGCTGTGTCCTCTTGGGACCCATCTCCCTGGGCCTTTCTTGACTTCTCATTCTTGATGTGGCAGTTTCTGTCCCTTGTTCATCCTCACTGAGCCTTGCACTCCCACTCCTCTGCACACCCAGACATGGCCAGGCACCTCTCCAGAACCTAGTGCTGTGCTGTGAACTTAGTCCGTGTCTTTCAGTGTGATTGGTGCCCCAGGGAGCCAGGTTGCTGGGGAAAGCTCATGTGGCGCTCAGCCTTTCCATTTTGTCTACAAAAAAAGAGGGGAGAAACTGGCAGAAAGCAAAGGCTTTTGCTGCTGGGTGAGTATAGCATCTATTTTTAGCTCCCAAGCCTTTGCTTTTCCATTTGGCTGTGCTTTTTTAGCACAGTGCCGGTCCAGCAGGGCTGTTTTCCTTCACGGCTCCAGATGTCCTTAGGGAAAGTTTCCGTCTGCCCCCAAGAAGGTGTGGGCTGGTCACCGGGTAATAACTTCTTATAGTGGGTTCAGGCAGGGCTTTGAGCTCCACTGCAGTCTTGTCACAGGACCAATTTATTGAGGTGGAACATGGAGGAGTGTGGCAGGAATAGGAAAGAGAAAAGGTAAAACCCCATACTCTCCAGAGGTGTTTCCCGTATAATTAATTCATTTAATACTCTTTTGAGTAAACTGCCTAATGAGGTGTATTGGGGCTGAGTGACCAACACGAAAACCTTTTATAAGGGTCTGGGCTGATACTGACAGGTTCTGAATTTTTCTAAGGTTTTTTTTTTTTCTTTCTGCCTTTCTTTCTGCAGTCATTTGCCAGTTTGATTAAGTTCTTTTGACTTCCACTCTAGTTTACTGACCAAAATGTTTTTACTACTCCAATTTGCCTATTCCAGATATTTCACTTAAGTAGAATCATACAGCATCTATTCTTTGGTGTCTAGCTTATTTCACTTGGCATAATGTTTTTAAGGTTCATTCATGTTGAAGCATGTATCAGAATTTCATTCTTTTTATGGATGAATAATATTCCATTGTATGTACCACATTTGAAAAAAAATCATCTGTTGATGAATCCTTAAGTTGTTCCACTTTTTTGGCTGTTGTCAATAATGATGCTATGAACATTCACATGGAAGTATCTGTTTGAGTTAATGTTTTCAGAACTTCTGGGTGGAATATATACCTAGGGGTGGAATTGCTGGATTATATATATATAGTAGTTCTATGTTTAACTTTTTGAGGAACTGCCAAACTGTCCCACAGCAGCTGCACCATTTTACAGTCCCACCAGCAATGTACTAGGGTTTTAGTTTCTCTAAATCCTTGTTAACATTTGTTACCTTTTTTTTGTTGTTGTTGTTGTTTTTAAATTATAGCTATAGTAGTAGTGGATGTAAAATGGTACAGTATCTCATTGTGGCTTTGGTTTGCATTTCCTTAGTGATTAATGATGTTGAGAATCCTTTAATGTCCCTATTGGCATATGTATATCTTCTTTGGAGAAATGTCTATTCAAGTCTTAGGCCTGTTTTAATTTAGCTTGCTTGTTTTTTTGTTGTTGAGTTGTAGGTGTTGTTTATATATTCTGGATACTAAACCCTTAAGATAGATGATTTAGAAATATTTTTCTAATTTTTTGAGTTGTCTTTTCACTCTCTTAATAATGTCCTTTGAGGCACAAAAGTTTTTAAATTTTGAAGGCGTTCCATTTATTTATTTTTTCTTTTATCGTCCGTGCTTTGGGTATCATATTTAAGAAAGTATTGCCAAATCTAAGGTTATGAAGATTTTCCCTATGTTTCTTCTAAGAATTTTAACTCTTCAATTTATATCTTTGATCCATTTTGAGTTAATTTTTATATATTATGTAAGGGAAGTGTCCACTTCATTCTTTTGCATGTGGAAATCCAGTTGTTCCAGAACAGTTTGTTGGAGAGACTGTCCTTTCCCCATTGAATTGTCTTGGTACCATTGCTGAAAATCAACTGATCATATATGTAATTTTTTCTGGGCTCTCAATTCTATTCCATTAGTCTATATGTCTGTCCTTATGCCAGTACCACAGTGTTTTGATTACTGTAGCTTTGTAGTAAGTTTTGAAATCAGGAAGTGTGAGTCCTCCAACTTTGTTCTTCTTTTTCAGTGTTTTTATGTTCTGGGTCCCTTGAAATTCCATATGTATTTTAGGATGGGTTTCTTCATTTCTGTAAAAAATCACCATTGGTTTTTTTTTTTTTTTGGCCATGCTGTGGTTTGCGGGATCTTAATTCCCCGACCAGGGATTGAACCTGGGCCACTTCAGTGAAAGTGCCAAGTCCTAACTACTGGACTGCCAGAGAATTCCCCAATTCTCCACCACTGGGATTTTGATAGGGATTGTATTGAATCTGCATATTGCTCTAGGTAGTATTGTTGTCTTAACATTATTAAGCCTCCAATCTGTGAACATGGAATATCCTTTTATCCTTGTGTTATTTAAATTTTAACAGCTACTAGGGCCTGCACTTTGATGTGTTTGTCTGAAAAGTGATGTAAAAGGCTTTATGGCTTGGGAATTTTGAACTTTGCTGTTTTAGAGGGTGCTGATGGTATCTGTCTTCAGGTATAACAGTGGATATGGTTTAGAAGTGAATGGTTATAAAGGCTCATATGAATTTGGGCCCATGTCTGTTCACACACAAATCATTTGGTTAGTTTCCTTCTCTCTTCACCATAGCCAGTACCACCACCCTGTGCAACCTAATAACAACCCGGATAATGAAGAAGGAAGGGACCAGGGCTATTATAGCTCATGCAAGGGTCCTGGTTTACTGTACAGTTTTAACCAAGGCATATCTCCCCATGTGGGGGAATGGAGGCTTACTTCAGGTTGATCTACCTTTGGGGTAGAAGACCTGTGATACCTCTATTCAGGAAATGTCTGACATCATTTGAAATGTTTGACATCTGTCAAAAAAGGTGACATCATGGGAATCACTGTGCTGGGGCAGGGGGAGGGGTGTCAAGCACCAGCTTCCTGTTGACCTTCTATTTTTTGTGTTTACATTCCTCAGGCCCCTAATTATGCCTCACCAGGGCCTGCTCCTATTTAGGATGGCTCCTCTGGGCATGCTGCTCGGCATGCTGATGACCTCCTGCTTCACCTTCTGCCTCAGTCATAAGAACTCGGTAAGTGTCTTACCGCAAATAGAGGGATCTTTTTTGGGTCCAAGAAAGCCTCCATGCCACCAGGGCTGCTGTGGGAGTTTCTTATAGGAATGTGACCAGTGCTGGGTCGCGGAGTATGTGTACTTCTTCCCCCATCCCTTAGTCCTCTGGCCTCTGTTTAAAGCTTACGACACAGTTTCTCTTTGGGGAAGAGATGATGATGATGATAATGATATAACAATGATGATAATATGATAAGCTTACTATGTACCAAGCATTGTATTATGTGCTTTATATGTATCCTTATTTAATCCCCTCAACAACCCTATGAAGTAGACAACTACAATTATCCTCATTTGACAAGGAGGAGATTAAGTCTCAGAGATATTAAGTAACTTGGCCAACATTATAAAGCTAGTTTGTGGCAGAGCTGGGAAGGTCAGGATTCTCCCCAAGGGGCTGGGTGCCTGTGTGGTGAGCACCGAGTAAGACTGCTGCTTTGTCTGCTCTGCTCATCCATGTGCATTCTCAGTCTGTCTGTAGCTCTGTATCCTCTTTCCCTCTGTCCTTTTCTCCATGTTCTTTACAGCCTCCTTTTCATTACCAGACCTCATTCCTGAGGGTTTCTCTCATTGCCAAAGGCAGGGGCAGAATGCCCAAGAAGGCACTGAGCTTGGCCTGGCTGCAGGATGTCCTGGCCCCATTTCCCTGGCCTGCCCCACCAACAGCCTGCCCTTGATCAACTCCCAATACCCTCTCTTTCCTCTTCCTTGAGATGCCCTGTCAGCTCTCTCACAGTTTCACCCTCCCCTGGCCACCTTCTCCAACCCCAGGGGTCCCACTTAAATTGGTAAAGTGCTGGAGGCTTTGGAGCCGGAGGGCCTTGAAGTGCAAATGACAATTGTGATGAATTTAATCCAGCTCAGCTGAGGTTCACCTCTGGCTCATGGCAAGCTTCCACCTTCTCTCTGAAGTCATTTGTTTTCTCTCTGCCTTTCTCCCCACTTTGTAGAGCAGGAGAGAATGTACAGTTAGGAGTCACGAATCCTTTTGAGCTTTTAATGTTCTTTGACTAAGATCTTGTTGCTGCCGTTTTTTGGCCTCCTCTTCAAGGAGAATGAGACTGGGATCCCATTGGCCTCTGAGGGTGGGACTGGCCATGGCATGAAGTTGGGGCTGTTTCTGGCAGAGCCTGGCCCAGAAAAGCACCCAAGTGTCTCGAGGGTTCAGGGCTGTGTCCCCTCCAACCTGCAGCTCATGAGGATCTGGGTGCTCCCCATCATGAGCTTTAGCAGATGCACAATTAACAAAAGCGTGCTGATGAATTTACTTAAGGACTGTGTGTTAGTAAGTCTCTTTTGGATAATAGTCCAACCAAATAGATGAGCTTTCAGAGCCATAATTATTCTGGCCCATTTATATTAGCTCTTTTGAGTCTAATCTCAGAAAAATGTTAATACTGACTTTCATCAGCAAAAGCTGCTTTTATCCTTATGTCTGTTCCTAAGCTGTATCCATTTGTCATAATCTTTCATCATGTGCTAAGTACAAGTAGGAGTTGAAGCATCTTTTCTCTCATACCATAAAAATTGCTGCCCCGATGGCATTTAAAATCCAAATTATGCAGCTAGCCACCTTCACAACAGTGAATATGGGTGGTGGGGGAGGTGGGAGTGGTCATGATCCTTTGTTCAGAACCTGGAGTCCAGGCAAATGCTCCTAGTGACCTGGAATTGTCCACCCCAAAGGCATTTGTACAGGTTAATGGCCACCCAGCAAAGGCTGGCTGTGTGTATCAGGGTATGATCTGGAGCCAGCCTCCCTTCCTGGCTCCTGCTATGGCATCTCCCTGGGATGCCACATCTTAGGAGCAGTGCAAATGCTAAAGGGATGTGGTTGTGTGGTATACTGGCCTTCAAAAGGTGGTGGATGATGAGGGAGGTAGTGGAACCCAGTGGAAGGAGCACAGAGTCTTGGTAAACTCCCTTTTGCCTCCTACTTTGGCAATTTGACCATTTCTTTTTTTTTTTTTTAATTTGACCATTTCTGAGCTTTGTTTCCTCATGTGTAAAACAGGGTTGGTACCTCCCTCTTAAATTTTAGTGTAGATTAAATGTGATTGTATATATAAAGCACCTAGCATTGGCACTGGCACAGTATGGCTAATGGATGGTCAATAAATGTCAGCTGTTATTTTTTAGTAAGGATTGGCTGCTTCCATTGTTTAATTTAGGGCTCTGTCAGCCAGGCTCCTATCCCAAAATGTTGCCTTCTCAGTCTATCTCTGTTACAGCATCTATCCACCTACCTTGAGAGATTCATTCATTCTCTTGGATCTTGAAGGCTTTGGTCTTTAAGAATCTCTTACTCAGTTACAATTATAAGGAAGTGTGACATGGTAAGCTGTTGTCAGCTAACACCTTAGCTGGGATTTCTTGCCACTTAAGAGGAAATTGGTATTTAGAGTAATGATGGCAGAGAGAAGAGAGGATTCAGCATGGAAGGGAGCTCGGAGAAGCCAACTGAGAGGTCACCAGAGCATGAGATTTACTTCAGAGCTGACCAAGGGCTGGCTGGCCTCCCTCACCTCTTGGTCTTTGTCTCCTGTTCAGGACACTGCTGGAGCAGAGAGAGGGTCGTCCCTTTCTCTGGGACGGTGTTTCTTTAAACACAGTCATTAAAGGGAAGGAGGATGTGCCGATAAATGTGCTGGGGTGATCTCATTGACCCTGCTTCCTTCCCTCAGCATCCCAGGGCACAACCGTTAGAACACATGACTAAGAACAGAAACACAGAAGTGAGTCAGAATTCATGCATGCACTTTGGAGCCAGGCAGTCCCGGACTTAAATCTCTGCTCTTCTTTTCTCAGCAGTGTGGTTTTGCACAGGCCCTGTATGTGTAAAATGGGAATAAAAGTATGTGCTTCATAGATGAAACTTGGATGAGTTGTGAGGCATGGAAGGCACTTCAGACCAGTTCCAGGAATATGGGTGAGGGCTTAATAAATGGTAGCTACTGTTATCATTACAACCTCATCTCCATGATGCTGCTTTTCCTGAAAACCTTTTCTGCAGTTCTACCTTTGAAGTGATTGTCCAGCTTGTAGTATGTTTGTGTGACTGAACCTCCCTCAGTGCTTGCCACAGTCACTCAGAGCCAGATTTGGTGAATAGGGTGAGCTGACCAGACAGGGGAACACCAAATTTATATCACCTCTACTAAAAACAGGTGATCTGTAAAATAATGGCAGATTGTGAGTGTGAGTGTGAATGTGTGTGTGTGTGTGTGTGTGTGTGTGTGTGTAGCTTAAAATAAGCTTCCAAGAGGAAGCTTAAAAAACATTTTGAGCAGTGATGGGATTGTTGCAGAAAGCATTTGACTTTCCTAGGGCTTGAAGCATGTGTCTCAGTGGTTCATATCTTTTTGTAATCCTTCTTCTTGAACCTACTCTATTAATCTCATTAAAGATCTAGAAAAAGAGGCTTTCTCAGCCCATACTCATCAGAATGAACACTAGCCTTGTCTGGATTGGGCTTTCTGCCATATTTTCATCATCACCATTACCCTTGCCTCTTTCTGCTTCTCTTGATGTTGAGGATTTGGTTACTTGATTACAACTGTACCTGCCAGGAGTTAACTGGCTAATAGATACACTAAAGCAAGAGTTGTAATGTAAAGCTTTGAGATGTTTAGTTCGGCCCTCTTAGTGTTCTAAAAGTAAGAAAATGTCACATAAAAATCTGGATTTTTGTTTCTCATCAAGTTGAATGCCTTTGTGGCAGTGGTGGAGCAGCTGAGTAGCAGCTGTGTTTCTTAGTCAAGGCAGGAGGACTCCAGTTTTCACAGTCCCACCACTCCTGGTTGTTTTTACACCTGGCACACAGCACTCATTTACATCCATCCCTGCCTGGCCTCTGGAGGCATTTAGTCCACATACTTCTGAGGTAAATCTTATTAACGGTCTTCTAGTCCCATGGTCTCGTGTATGGTGCTTTTGGCAGAGACTGACCAGCATGGCTGGGCCCTGGAGTACATAGGCTGCAGGTACTTAGTGGACAAAGTGGTCTTTGTTCTGGAGTGTGGGGCTAGTTCCTGGCTTCCAGCAAACTCTTTGGACTTGCCTCCAAAAGACATCCAAAAGACATACCTGTCTGTAGGAGGAAGGCCTTTTGTTCCTTTGTTGTGTGATTACAAACTAAGCCCTGGGCTAGGCAAGGGGTATACAGTGGTGAAAGAGACTGACACAGTGCCTGCCCTCAGGAAACTCAGTTGTTGAAAGCTTGATGTCCATGCCCTTAGAATGCACGGAGCCTCCTGCCAGTCTGTCTTCTCTTTAGTCTCACACACATCTACTCTCTGTTCCTTGTTTTCTTTTGAGCTCAGATTTGTGCTGGGGCACATTGAAAGGGATACATTGTTACCTCCCATGTAGGATTAGAATTGTTCAGGAGACCAAAATGAGATCTGCATAAAGTACCTAGCACAGGTTTGGGTTCATAGGAAGAATCCATGAAAAATACTTACTCTTAT
Organism: Physeter macrocephalus; assembly: GCF_002837175.3. NCBI lineage: Eukaryota > Metazoa > Chordata > Mammalia > Artiodactyla > Physeteridae > Physeter > Physeter macrocephalus. Next base: position 135,443,107 of record NC_041221.1, read on the forward strand.
TAGGGGAAAAATTGGGAGGTGGAGGAAAAGTGATGGCAGGGGAGTTGCAAGGGCTGAAATAATCTCCCAGTGTTCTAGTGTGGGTTCCACTTTGCCCTCCCAAATGTAATTTCCCAGAGCTCTGGAACTCTCTGGTTCCAATTTCCTGAGGCCTTACTGCTTTTATGCAACAACAGGTTTAAAAATGGGACAGGAAGATTGGAGGCTGGGAAGGAGAAAGATGAATAATACTTTGTGTTTATGTTACATCTCTGTCTCCTGAGCTCAAAGCACTCTACACCATCTCATTAATCCTCCATGCTCTCCATGGGGTGGAAGGAAACAGGTTTTACGAAGAGGTGTGCAACCCGGGCATCTTCCTCTCTCAGCCCAGCTGGACTTGCACCTTCCCACTTGTACCCCTTCTTCCATGGATTGGAATGCCCTAAGAGGTCATTTATGCTCCATAGGTACCCTGGGTAATGAAGGTACCCACACCCTTACTCTGCCCTTCTGGGCTGCTTAGGAATTAATTGGGCCTTAGCTGCCAGCTTTTGTATATCTGTGTTGACCATTTGAGGCCTTACTTTCCTATTCATATGTATGTTTTTTCTTTTATAAATATCTTTAGTTTTTAATTGTAAGAGTAATAGGTATGAATTTTAAACTTCAAACAAGATAGGAGCTTATCAAGTAAAAAGTAAAAGGCTCTTATTGTCTCGTTTTGTCAACCCCTCTCCCCAGTATGTTTCCTGAACTCCCTCAAGATAGTGTGGAACCTTCTGAACTTTTTTTTTAATGCATATACAAAAGTGCCATATACATACAACACATGCTGTGTTAATTTAACCATATCACCTCACTTGTACTGGTTCTGACACTAACCTTGTGAAAGATCCAAGCAGGGCTAAGGAGGGCAGCAAGGGCAAGGAGGAGAAGAGTGTACTGCCCCAGGCCATTTTCTTTCTGCTTGCCTGGTACCCAACTGTGGTGGTTCATGGCCTGTGTTTTCCTTTCTCTGAAGGAGTTTGCCCTGACCAACCCAGAGGAGAGCAGCACCAAAGAAACAGAGAGAAAGGAAACCACAGCAGAGGAGGAGCTGGATCCCAAGGTCCTGGAGGTGTTTCACCCTACCCATGAGTGGCAGGCACTTCAGCCAGGTACCAAGCCCAGCGCTGTCCCCAGGAAACACACTTGAAATTCAAAATGTGTATGTCCTTTCTCCCCCCAGGGCTGTTTTGAAGGAACAGCCCCTCTCTGGCCTCCTGGAGGGGAGTAGGGGTGGCTGCTGCTGCAGGACTCAGGGACCTTCGTTTTGCTGCAGAACAGAAATTGTGGCATCTGAGTGCCCTGGAAGGAAGGCAGGTGGTGGGTGGCCGAGCTTTTGGAACAAGTGATAGAAAACTTTCTTTCCTTGCACTTCTGAAGCACAGGAGAGGCAGTGACATGTGCCTCACTCTGCAAATGCTATTTTGGGCTCTGCTGCTCGACTCAGTGCTGCTGAAATATTGTTCATGGGAGAGTCCGGAGCACTGGTGCGGGGCAGGAGTTTTCTGTTGTTAAAGGAACCTGTGCCAAGAAATGGGCTGTTCCGGCTTGGTTTTTAAGAGCATCCTCAGAAGGAACAACTTTCTAACCCTTTTATGGCCCTGGGCCCAGGGCTTAAAATAATAATGAAAAAAGCCAGCAGTAGTGGTGTTTACCACATTCAGATACTGTGCTACGTGCTTCATGTGCATAATCTTGTTCAGTCTTCACAATAATAGGAGCTATTATTGTCTTTATATTCAGATGAAAACACTGAGGCTCATAGAGGTTAGGTGACTTGACCTATGTCATTCAGCCAACTTGTCCTATGTCATTGACCCCAGCTTGGACCCATCTTCCTCCCACTTGTCCTTCTAGAGTCCCTGCTGTCCTTGGCTGGAGACCGACTGTGGTGACACTTGAGCCCATTCTCAGGAGTAGGCTATTTGTGTTCTGCACTGTGGCGGGTGGATGGCAAGCCCTGGCAGCTGCCAGAGTATAGTTTCATCAACTCCTCGCTGATATTCATCACCATGTCCTCACTGCCCCCATTGCTGCTGTGCTGGCAGGGGCAGCGTTTGCTGTGCCAGCCAACTATCTGGTAGCAATATCACTCCTGCTGGGCTTGCATGCGGGTAGTTGCTGCCACAGAAGAGTGATGAATCACCAAGGAAACGAAGTAGGTGCTAATGGAGTTGGGTAGAGGGAGATTTTAGGGATGGAGGTATTGGGTTCAGCAGATCCAACCTCTGGCTGCCCTCCCCCACCTTCCCTGAGAACTGAGTCCCCCTGGTCTTTGGGGACTAAAACTAGAGGGGCTCTCAGGGTGTGGGAAGTGGAGGATGTACGCTGTATCCACTGATATTATGTGATTAAAAGTGCGTGTACCACTTTTAACCAGGCAAGTACCTGGAGCCGATGGAGGTCAATGTCCTGTCATCCCTACTCCTACCGTCTCTTTTCCTGTGGCACCCTTCAAGACCCCAGTCCACATTGCAGAACAAGCCTGAAAGTTCTGACCCAGGGCCCTTGCCCAGCCTCTGGGCAGTGGGGCTCCTGTTTATGGTTAAGCAAAAGAGCCCTTTTTGTATCTTTGGGGAGGGAGGGCCAGAGCCTGTGTAACAAGGGCAGGCTGGGGGCTCTGAGCACCTCCTGGAGAATTAGAGTGGAGTACTGATTTTTATATTTAACTTGTTGCCCCATTGACATCATCTTCTGCCTTCTAGTTTCTCAAGAGCCCCTTATAAAGTTGTTCTGCCCCAAATTCCCTTGAAGCTGCCCCAAAGGCTGGGGTGTTGTGCTTGAGCACAGACACTCAGCTCTGGGGGCAAAGCAAGTCTAGGTCCAGACATGCTTGCTCCATATCCCAAGAGTGTTTTTCATTTCACCTACACTCACCCCCAAAGCAGGACCAGTGAGGGGAGGGAAGGTGAGAGGCTTGTTATGGCCACAGGGTTTGATGTGTGGTGATTGAGAGTCTGGTACTGTCGAGGCAGACAAGACTCTCTTAGGTCCCAGGACAGGATCAAGGTGTTCTGTGTGTATATTAAGGTTTTATATGTTATGTTTGTTGGTAGGAAATTGACATCTCAGTGGTCTGTGTAGATAGCTGGCACTTGCCTTTAATCAGAGTATATTTAATCCACCACATAATGAATGCTGCCTGGGAGCTTCCATCACAGCTACTGAAAGGTTTAAAGGAATGTAGCCGGTCCCAGGGTGAGTAGATAAATGAGGAGGTCGTATAGTTTAGTGGTAAAGAGCACAGACTTTATTTTATTTTTTAAAGATTTATTTATTATTCATTTATTTATCTTATTTATTTTTGGCTGTGTCGGGTCTTAGTTGCAGCATGCAGGATCTTTGTTGAGGCATGTGGGATCTTTTGTTGCGGCACGCAGGCTCTTGGTTGTGGTGCGCGGGCTTTACTCTAGTTGTGGCGTGCAGGTTTTCTCTCCTCTAGTTGTGGCACGCTGGCTTCAGGGTGCGTGGGCTCTGTAGTTGTGGCGCGCGGGTTCCAGAGCACGTGGGCTCCGTAGTTTGCAGCACATGGGCTCTAGTTGAGGTGCGTGAGCTCGGTAGTTGTGGCGTGCAGGCTTAGTTGCCCCGTGGCGTGTGGGATCTTAGTTCTCTGACCAGGGATCGAACCCACATCCCCTGCATTGTAAGGCAGATTCTTTAGCACTGGACCACCAGGGAAGTCCCAAGCACAGACTTTAGACTGAGCCAGTCCTGGGTTCAAATCCTAGCTTTGCTACTTAGGGGATTTGGGCAAGTCACTGAATCCTTCTGCCCTCAGTTTCCCCATTGGTGATGTCGGGGAATGTCCTGCCCTGCCTGCTGCAGAGGCTGTTTTGAGGATTCCCAACATGAAGACATTACTCAGTAAACAGCAGTTCTGATTTTTAATGGTAAATTTGCCATTTGTGCCACTCCTTAAACTTGATTGTGGAATTGGATGCCAGTGAGGGTACATGAGTATGTAGCCTTCCTGTCCTCTCTGGCTTTAGATAGGGAAGGGAACTTATGGTGACAAGGAGAGACTTCCATGGTCATGGGATGTTCTCCCTCTTTCCTTCCAGGGAGATTTTTGATAAGGGAGCAGAAGGGGTTAGTACAGCATTTCCTGCCTGAGAACTAGGTGCGTGGCATAGGAAGATGGTGGAATATCTTTTGGGGACTTTTAAGAGAATGGCAAAATGGCTAGTTATGTTGACAGTTATTGATTTCAGTTCAGTACCTTCTGTCTCTTTAGGTCTCTGAAGGGAGGACCTCATCTCTGTTGTCCTCAGGTCTCCAAGGAGGGGGTACTGGGCTACGTGGTATGGGCTCATTTGAAGGCAGATTTCCTGACTGCCTGCTGTGGCCTGGAATACCAGAGGACCAACCCGTAACTTCATGGACCTTCCTACCAGGCCAGATAGGAGTTGGGCCCCAGTCACGTCACTTAGCCCTGGAGCAGCTGTAGGTCACTCTCCTGAAGTCTCCCTGCCTCTGTTACTACTGTCAGCATCCTCACTGTGAGTCGCTTGTTCCTGGAAGTGATTTTCCTGTCTCTCTATCTCTCTCTTGGTTTATTTTGGGATCTGTCATACCTTACGGAGGCACAGCAAGCATTTGAGTGTGGATTCAGCATCAGCTGTTCACAAGCAAGCAGAGGAAAGCTGTTTGCTGGCAGGTCCTGTGGGTTCTGGGCAGGGAACCCAGGAATTTGTCGTAGGGCTGAGGACCCCTGTACCCCAGGCTTTGTGTCTGTGGACTTGTTATTAGAGAAAACTGATCACAGCCAGATATTGTGGGCCTTTGCTCCCTGGGCATTTCCTGAGATCCTACTTTGTGCCAGGCACTGTACTGGTAGCCAGAGACAGATAATAGCTCACATTTACTTAGCATCGACTGTGCCAGGCATCTTTTGAGGGCAGGTGCTATAACTACCCTCATTTTCATAGACAAAAATGAGTCTCAGAGAGAAGTGACTTAGCCAAATGACCAGTAGGTGGTAGAGACAGAATTCAGATGTAGCTTTGTTTGGCCCTAAGCTTGAGCTCCTAACCACTGTACCATAATGTCTTTCTGGGTAGCAAATGGGACATGACCCCTGCCTTCCAGCAGCTTATGGTCTCACAGAGGATACAGAGAGAAAAAATGTTTTGGATGTCCTGGTGGAAGTGTCCTGTGCTCAATGAGGGCACAAAGGAGGGTATGGGGAGGCCAGGCCAGGGCCTTCTCTCTATCCCTGAGATCTTGGTAGAGCTTTGAGTCAAATTTTATGATGCTAAACCTCCAAACCCACCTTCAGTTCTCTTTTTTTTTTTTTTTTTTTTTTTTTTTTGCAGTACGCGGGCCTCTCACTGTTGTGGCCTCTCCCGTTGCGGAGCACAGGCTGCGGATGCGCAGGCTTAGCAGCCATGGCTCACGGGCCCAGCCGCTCCGCGGCATGTGGGATCTTCCCGGACCGGGGCACGAACCCGTGTCCCCTGCATCGGCAGGCGGACTCTCAACCACTGCGCCACCAAGGAAGCCCTCAGTTCTCTTTTTGAGCTGTGTGGCCTTGGTCAGTTTGATTAGAATCTCTGAACCTTAGTTTCCTCATATGAAAATAGGGATGAAAATACCTACTTCACAGAGATGGTGTGAGACTGAAACAAGATTAGTTTCACTCTGGGCCTGGCACATAGGAAATATTCAATAAATGGCTATAGTTGTCATTTTAAAAATATACCTTTGCTGCTGCCTCCCTTTCCCTGGGGACCTGAAGGAAAAGTGGAGGCGATGAGGCTATCTGAGTAAAGGCCTCTCTTGTTCTGCCCCTTACCCAGTGCTATATGTTGGCTTCATATGGGTTTAGGGAAGCTTAGACCTGGGGCTTCTTATTGACCTGAGGTGACTTCCAGGCTCTGAAATACTGTGTGAGAGCCTCTGAAATATTGGCATTAGCACAAAGAGCCACTTGATGGGAGCATGCAGGAAGCCTGTGCAGGAACACGTTCATGTGAGGGGGTTAAAAAAAAAAAAAAAAAAAAAAAAAAGAAGTCTAAATCATCAACAACTGATGAGAGCAATCCAAGAATTATAGAGCACCAGCCATCTGGTCAGATCATTTCAGATCTGCACGAGCAATAGGAGGGAATTGAATTTTAAAAACCTCATTTATGGTAGACCAACTACTGTGTTTCAGGCATTTAAGGGAGGAGTCTGATTTCCTTCAGGCCCTGGACATCTGTCTGAAGGAACACCTGACTCTGGTCTGGGTGACTCGGCAGGATTGTCTTTGTGAGGCCTTTGGCCCCTTGCAGCTTAGAAGAGGCTGTGTGATCTTCCAATCCTCAGACACCAACTGGGTGTCCAATAATTCAATTCAATTCTGACACTATCTACCTGGAATTAGTGTCAGATCCTACAGTTAAAGGGCTCAGTCCCACTGCCTCTAATTCAGATGCTAGTCACAAGTCCCAGGCCACTGGACTTGTGACTGACCAGCTATAAATTAGGGATTCCCACAGTTCCCTCCTCAGGTTTGATAATTTGCCAGAACAGCTCACAGAACTCAGGAAAACACTTTACTTATGTTTACTGGTTTTTTATAAAGGCTACAACTCAGAATAGCCAAGTGGAAGAGATGCATAGAAGGTATGGGGGGTGGGGTGCAGAGCTTTCATGCCCTCTCTGGGCACACTGCCCTCCCAGTACTTCTAGGTGTTCACCAATCAGAAGCTCTTGGAAGCCCCCTAGGGACTTTTATGGAGGTTTCATTATTTAGGCATGATTACGTCATTGGCCATTGGAGATTGAACTCAGTCTCCAGCCCCCTTTTCCTCCCTGGAGGTGGGGCTAAAAGTTCCAACACACACACACACACACACACACACACACACACACACACACACACACACACACCCCACCCCACCCCCACACACCCCCACACACCCACACACACACACACCCATCCCCTGCAAGAGTCATTTCAGGAACCAGGGATAAAGACCAGGTACTTTTTTTTTTTCACAGGCTACAATTGAGGTGGGACTAAGGGGCAAAGCTCCCAGTGCCTTCTGCCACCTACCCAGCTCTGTGATTGGGAGGCAGGTGACCCTCCCTTCCTCCCCTAGTCAGGAGGGATCTTCCTTACAGGTTATCTCATTCCGCAGGATGGTCCACAAGAGTATGACCTGCTTGTGTCCCATCGTTCACACACAGGCACACACACACCTCGAGGCCTATGAGCAGTGGGTGAGAGTAGGAGTATTGGTTAAGGGCAGTTCATACCTAAGCTCCTCTCGCTCATGAGAGTGGGGAGGTTGGGACTTCTTGGCTTCCACCGGGAGGTAATGGCCTGAGGGAGGGCTATAGCAAGGGGCCTCTGTTGGATGATCTTTCACCCTGGCTCAGAGCAGTGCTGGAAAGGTGGAGCAGGGGCGGGATAGAGGAAACTGCATGCTTTTTGTGTGGTGTGGTAATCTGTGTCCTCTCTTGAACACAAGTTGCTATCTCCAACAATTTTTCATGATGAGGTGTTCAGCAGAGCTTATCTTTGGTGCTGCCTCCTTCTGCATAGTGCCTTCCTCCTCTACCTTGAAACCTTTCAAGTCTTCTGGGGATTCCCCGAGAACTTCATTTGTTTCTCTCCTGCCTATACTTCTAGTCCATCTCCCCCATTACTGCCACCTCCCTAGCCTTTGTTAAGCGTCTCTACTCTGAGCATCTCCTTTATTCCTTATCAGTATGAGTTTGTCAGGGAACTGCTGGGGGCATAGCAGGATGCCAGGCCTCTTGAGACCTGTAGGAGCAATGTCAGAGGCTCCAAATTACCCTGTACTGGGAGAGAAAATAATGGTGGGCTGGAATACATGAAGGCCCCACATGGCTCCACAAGGACCGTTTAGAGCTCTTCATTTCAGAGAGACACCATTTCCCATATATGGACTTCTCCCAGGATGGCTGACCACTGCCCCATAGCAGCCGAATTCCACAACCCCTGGGGGGAGCAGGTGGAGGCCAGGGCAGGATGGCCACTGTCAAGGTTGAGGCCACTTTGAGACTAGCTGGCTGAGCACTATACTGGCACCAGAGCATCTCTGCCTGGGCTTTGGCCTTAAGTACCTGGATGGGGAAGGCCAGGGTCCAGTTTGCAGTCTGCGGACTTGGATGGTTGGACATCTGCTTTCTGACAAGCGTTTATATGCTTAATGCTCACCCTAGGCCCTTATTCTCCCCTTCCTCTCCTTCCTCCATCTACCGGTTCTCTCTGAGGTTTAATAAAGAGTACTTAGAGTTGCACAGCCTCAGCTTTCAAAGATCGGGACCCGCAAACTGACTTAAATAAAAAAACTTAGACTGGATCAGGGATAATGGAAAACTAGCTGCCAAAACCAGTTCCGGCCCTCATACCCAGGGCTTGGCTTTAATTCAGAGAATCTGTGGAGCCTCGACTTCCCTTCTTTCTCTAACATTGCCCTCGCCCTACTGGCTAAGACTGTCTAGGCCATCTCCAAGGTTGGGATTAACCAGGGCTGGGAATAGCTCTCAAGGACTGACCTGGAGCTGGAATGAGAGGCCCTTTTCCAGAGCTTGTTCCATTCCTAGGTTTGTCACAGTACTGGAGGTAGGACTTGATTTGTAACTTAAGAGGAGATAATATTTGACTAGGTAGAGAAGAGGACAGGTAGGAAGCAAGAATGAAGGGGAGGATGACATGAACTCTCACTCTACAAGTGAGAGTATATCTACCTGGTAGGAGAGGCAGAGATGTGTGGGAGAATAATGGGATGGTGGTGGTGCACAGCATCCCCTCTCTCAGGAATAGGGAGTGGTAGGAGGAAAGAGAATTGAAAAGCAGTAGATCTAACTGTGAAAATAAGTGTGTAGTTTAGTCCATTCAGGGCTGTGCCGTGAATGGAAGATGAGGAAATGAAGAAGGACGATAAAAACTCCTGAGTCTGAGGAGTTTGAAAATAAGTGGAAGAAGAGAATGAAAATGGTAACTTCACAGATAGCCACACCAAAATATTCATTTCTTGTTAACATTTGTTGAACTCCTATAATGTTCCAGGTATAATAGTGCTTGATGTCAGAGACACCATGGTGGGCATTGACAGAGGGGCTTGCCTGCCTGGGCTTATGGTATAGGAAGACCCCAGGCAGGAATATAATGCTGTGAGAAGACAGAGGTGTGGCCCTGAAGGAACATCTTCCCAGAGACAGCTCTGCATTTCAGAGAGACACTGAAGCATTGAAGCTGAATGGACAGAGCTTTTGTGTATGTTGAAGGCAGAGGGGGAAGGAGGCACTGTTGACAGATTTGAAATCCCAGAGAGAAGATCATTGATGAGGCAAAGTTGTTTAGGTGGCAGATGGAAAGTCTTGGCCTCATGAATGTGATGAGCCTTGGAAACTTGAAGCACAGCCTAGACAAAAACAAGGAAAAGTACGAGAGATGTAGAGGGAAATTGAGGAAGCTTCCATTAGATGTCTTTGATTTTCTGAGTCAAGCCAAGGGTGGGGCTTTTACCTTGGATGATGAAAGAGAAGGCCTTGATTGGGTGCTTAAGGAATGGCGAGGTCAAGGAATAACCACTGTGATGAAGTTGTTTAGACAGTCAAGAAGGCAGAACTGGGGCTTCCCTGGTGGCGCAGTGGTTGAGAATCTGCCTGCCGATGCAGGGGACACGGGTTCGTGCCCCGGTCCGGGAGGATCCCACATGCCGCGGAGCGGCTGGGCCCGTGAGCCATGGCCACTGAGCCTGTGTGTCCCAAAAAAAAAAAAAAAGAAGTCAGAACTAAGCATTGCCCAGCGTCAAGGCCCAGTTGACGTCTGACAGCCTGATTTTGTTCTGGGTCAGGACCAGTGGGCTTGGTGACTTTCTAGAGCAATGTGAGCCATGGACAGTGGATAGCTGAAGTGTGAGGAAAGATGGGTAGATCATTAAGGAGACTGTTGGATTGTCTTTGGGATTGATGAGGGAGACCTTTGGCCTATGGGGCAAGCTGGAGAGCTTTAGTGGAAGCTCCTCTGAACCTACTCTAACCTCCCCTCTTCTGAAACAGGGATTATCAAGACTCTTTGAGGCTCTTGGCAGTGCTCAAGGTCAGAGTTCGGGTGGTACCCCTCTAGCCACTGATCTTCTAGGCAGGCCTGAAAAGAACCTGAATGAAGCAGAGCTTGTGTGCAGTGGGCTCTGTAAGCTTTTTGTTCCGTGTGCTCTGATCAGGATGATTTTATTTCTGTTCATGTTGGGGTTTTGCTTTGTTACTTTTCATAGACTAGTAGGTTGTTGGTCTTGCCTTATTTCCCATAATATGTCGATTTGAGACAGATTGATTTGTATTTTAATTTCATTAGTTCTTAGAATAGTCTGTTTATGGTTTGTATAATGCAGTTGTTTGAAAGGAGAGAATCATTTCTTTGGATTAAAAAATTTTCAGATTTGATTACCTGTGGTGATAATTAGTTTATCTGAGCAGAGGTGAGGTTTTTTTTTTTTTTAACATCTTTGTTGGAGTATAATTGCTTTACAATGGTGTGTTAGTTTCTGCTTTATAACAGAGTGAATCAGCTATACATATACATATATCCCTATATCTCTTCCCTCTTGTGCTCCCTCCCTCCCATCCTCCCACCCTCCCTATCCCACCCCTCTAGGTGGTCACAAAGCACTGAGCTGATCTCCCTGTGCTATGCAGCTGCTTCTCACTAGCTATCGGTTTTACATTTGGTAGTGTATATATGTCCATGCCACTCTCTCACTTTGTCACAGCTTACCCTTCCCTCTCCCTGTGTACTCAAGTCCATTCTCTAGTACGTTTGTGTCTTTATTCCTGTCCTGCCCCGAGGTTCTTCGTGACCTTTTTTTTTTTTTTTAATTCCATACCTATATGTTAGCATATGGTATTTGTTTTTCTCTTTCTGACTTACTTCACGCTATATGACAGACTCTAGGTCCATCCACCTCACTACAAATAACTCAGTTTCGTTTCTTTTTATGGCTGAGTAATATTCCATTGTATACACGTGCCAC
>NC_041221.1:135454309-135454864 GCF_002837175.3 Physeter macrocephalus
TGGTAGTTCTATTTTTAGTTTTTTAAGGAACGTCCATACTGTTCTCCGTAGTGGCTATATCAATTTACATTCCCACCAACAGTGCAAGAGGGTTCCCTTTTCTCCACACCCTCTCCAGCATTTATTGTTTCTATATTTTTTGATGATGGCCATTCTGACTGGTGTGAGGTGATACCTCATTGTGGTTTTGATTTGCATTTCTCTAATGATTAGTGATGTTGAGCATCCTTTCATTTGCTTGTTGGCAATCTATATGTCTACTTAGGAGAAATGTCTATTTTAGGTCTTCTAACCATTTTTGGATTGGGTTGTTTGTTTTTTTTGATATTGAGCTTCATGAGCTGCTTGTAAATTTTGGAGATTAATCCTTTGTCAGTTGCTTCATTTGCAAATATTTTCTCCCATTCTGAGGGTTGTCTTTTCGTCTTGTTTATGGTTTCCTTTGCTATGCGAAAGCTGTTGAGTTTCATTAGGTCCCATTTACTTATTTTTGCTTTTATTTCCATTTCTCTAGGAGGTGGGTCAAAAAGGATCTTGCTGTGAATTATGTCATAG
>NC_041221.1:135456212-135458636 GCF_002837175.3 Physeter macrocephalus
TAGCATCTTTAGGATTCTCTATGTATAGTATCATGTCATCTGCAAACAGTGACAACTTTACTTCTTCTTTTCCGATTTGGATTCCTTTTATTTTTCTTTCTTCTCTGATTGCTGTGGCTAAAACTTCCAAAACAATGTAGAATAATAGTGGTGAGAGTGGGCAACCTTATTTTCTTCCTGATCTTAGAGGAAATGGTTTGGTTTTGGTATCAGGGTGATGGTGGCCTCGTCAAATGAGTTTGGGAGTGTTCCTCCCTCTGCTATATTTTGGAAGAGTTTGAGAAGGATAGGTGTTAGCTCTTCTCTAAATGTTTGATAGAATTCGCCTGTAAATCCATCTGGTCCTGGGTTTTTGTTTGTTGGTAGATTTTTAATCACAGTTTAAATTTCAGTGCTTGTGATTGGTCTGTTTATATTTTCTGTTTCTTCCCAGTTCAGTCTCAGAAGGTTGTACCTTACCAAGAATTTGTCCATTTCCTCCAGGTTGTCCATTTTATTGGCATAGAGTTGCTTGTAGTAATCTCATGATCCTTTCTATTTCTGCAGTGTCAGTTGTTACTTCTCTTTTTTCATGTCTAATTCTGTTGATTTGAGTCTTTTCCCTTTTTTCTTGATGAGTCTGGCTAATGGTTTATCCATTTTGTTCATCTTCTCAAAGAACCAGCTTTTAGTTTTATTGATCTTTGCTATCATTTCCTTCATTTCTTTTTCATTTATTTCTGATCTCATCTTTATGACTTCTTTCTTTCTGCTAACTTTGGGGGGTTTTTTTCTTCTTTCTCTAATTGCTATAGGTGTCAGGTTAGGTTGTTTGTTTGAGATGTGTGTTGTTTCTTAAGGTAGGATTGTATTGCTATAAACTTCCCTCTTAGAACTGCTTTTGCTGCATCCCATAGGTTTTGCGTCATCATGTTTTCACTGTCATTTGTTTCTAGGTATTTTTTGATTTCCTCTTTGACCTCTTCAGTGATCTCTTGGTTATTAAGTAGTGTATTGTTTAGCCTCCATGTGTTTGTATTTTTTACAGATCTTTTCCTGTAATTGATATCTAGTCTCATAGCGTTGTGGTCAGAAAAGATACTTGATACGAGTTCAATTTTCTTAAATTTACCAAGGCTTGATTTGTGACCCAAGATATGATCTATCCTGGAGAATGTTCCACGAGCACTTGGGAAGAAAGTGTATTCTGTTGTTTTTGGATGGAATGTCCTATAAATATCAATTAATTCCATCTTGTTTAATGTATCATTTAAAGCTTGTGTGTCCTTATTTATTTTCATTTTTGATAATCTGTCCATTGGTGGAAGTGGGGTGTTAAAATCCCCTACTGTGATTGTGTTACTCTCGACTTCCCCTTTTATGGTTGTTAGCATTTGCCTTATGTATTGAGGTGCTCCTATGTTGGGTGCATAAATATTTACAATTGTTAAATCATCTTCTTGGATTGATCCCTTGATCATTATGTAGTGTCCTTCTTTGTCTCTTGTAATAGTCTTTGTTTTAAAGTCTATTTTGTCTGATATGAGAATTGCTACTCCAGCTTTCTTCTGATTTCCATTTGCATGGAATATCTTTTTCCATCCCCTCACTTTCAGTCTGTATGTGTCCCTAGGTCTGAAGTGGGTCTCTTGTAGACAGCATATATATGGGTCTTGTTTTTGTATCCATTCAGCCAGTCTGTGTCTTTTGGTGGGAGCATTTAATCCATTTACATTTAAGGTAATTATCAATATGTATGTTCCTATTACCATTTACTGAATTGTTTCGGGTTGTTCTTGTAGGTCTTTTCCTTCTCTTGTGTTTCTTGCCTAGAGAAGTTCCTTTAGCATTTGTTGTAAAGCTGGTTTGGTGGTGCTGAACTCTCTCAGCTTTTGCTTGTCTGTAAAGGTTTTAATTTCTCCATCAAATCTGAATGAGATCCTTGCCGGGTAGAGTAATCTTGGTTGTAGGTTTTTTTCCTTCATCACTTTAAATATGTCCTGCAACTCCCTTCTGGCCTGTAGCATTTCTGCTGAAAGATCAGATGTTAACCTTATGGGGATTCCTTTGTGTGTTATTTGTTGTTTTTCCCTTGCTGCTTTTAATATGTTTTCTTTGTATTTAATTTTTGACAGTTTGATTATTATGTGTCTTGGCGTGTTTATCCTTGGGTTTATCCTGTATGGGACTCTCTGTGCTTCCTGGACTTGATTGACTATTTCCTTTCCTATATTAGGGAAGTTTTCAACTATAATCTCTTCAAATATTTTCTCAGTCCCTTTCTTTTTCTCTTCTTCTTCTGGGACCCCTATAATTCGAATGTTGGTGCATTTAATGTTGTCCCAGAGGTCTCTGAGACTGTCCTCAGTTCTTTTCATTCTTTTTTCTTTATTCTGCTCTGCAGTAGTTATTTCCACTATTGTATCTTCCAGGTCACTTATCCGT
>NC_041221.1:135458784-135483637 GCF_002837175.3 Physeter macrocephalus
TCTTTATTCTGCTCTGCAGCAGTTATTTCCACTATTTTATCTTCCAGGTCACTTTTCCGTTCTTCTGCCTCAGTTATTCTGCTATTGATTCCTTCTAGAGAATTTTTAATTTCATTTATTGTGTTGTTCATCACTGTCTGAGTCCTTGTTAAACGTTTCTTGTATTTTCTCCATTCTATTTCCAAGATTTTGGATCATCTTTACTGTCAGTATTCTGAATTCTTTTTCAGGTAGACTGCCTATTTCCTCTTCATTTGTTTGGTCTGCTGGGTTTTTACCTTGCTCCTTCATCTGCTGTGTGTTTCTTTGTCATCTCCTTTCACTTAACTTACTGTGTTTGGGGTCCCCTTTTCTCAGGCTGCTGGTTCGTAGTTCCTGTTGTTTTTGGTGTCTGCCCCCAGTGGCTAAGATTGGTTCAGTGGGTTGTGTAGGCTTCCTGGTGGAGGGTCCTAGGGCCTGTTTTCTGGTGGATGAGACTGGATCTTGTCTTTCTGGCAGGCAGGTCCATGTCTGGTGGTGTGTTTTGGGGTGTCTGTGACCTTATTATGATTTTAGGCAGCCTCTCTGCTCAAGGGTGTGGTTGTTTTCCTGTCTTGCTAGTTGTTTGGCATAAGGTGTCCAGCACTGTAACTTGCTGGTTGTTGAGTGGAGCTGGGTCTTGGCCTTGAGATGGATATGTCTGGGAGATTTTCACCATTTGATATTACGTGGAGCTGGGAGCTCTCTGGTGGACCAGTGTCCTGAACTTGGCTCTCCCATCTCAGAGGCACTGGCCTGATGGCTGGCCAGAGCACCAAGACCCTGTCATCCACATGGCTCAGAATAAAAGAGAGAAAGAAAGGGAGGGAGGGAGGAAGGAAGGAAGGAAGAAAGATAAAGTTATTAAAATTTAAAAAAATTATTAAAAATAAAAATAATTATTTAAAAAGCAATAAATAAAGAAATGAGAGCAACCAAACCAAAAAACTAATCCACCAATGATAACAGGTGTTAAAAACTATACTAAAAAAAAAAAAAAAAGGATAGAATCCTAGGACAAATGGTAGAAGCACAGCTATACAGACAAAATCACACACAGATGCATATACATACACACTCACAAAAAGAGAAAAAGGGAAAAAGATATATATATCGTTGCTCCCAAAGTCCACTGCCTCAATTTGGGGTGATTCGTTGTCTATTCAGGTATTCCACAGATGCAGGGTACATCAAGTTGATTGTGGAGCTTTAATCTGCTGCTCCTGAGGCTGCTGGGAGAGATTTCCCTTTCTCTTCTTTATTCACACACCTTCTGGGGTTCAGCTTTGGGTTTGGCCTTGCCTCTGCGTGTAGGTCGACTGAGGGCATCTGTTCCCTGCTCAGACAGTACGGGGTTAAAAGAGCAGCTGAGGGCTTCCCTGGTGGCGCAGCGGTTGCGCGTCCGCCTGCCGATGCAGGGGAACCGGGTTCGCGCCCCGGTCTGGGAGGATCCCACATGCCGCGGAGCGGCTGGGCCCGTGAGCCATGGCCGCTGAGCCTGCGCGTCCGGAGCCTGTCCTCCGCAACGGGAGAGGCCACAGCAGAGGGAGGCCCGCATACCACAAAAAAAAAAAAAAAAAAAAAAAGAGCAGCTGATTAGGGGGCTCTGGCTCACTAAGGCTGGGAGGAGGGCAGGGTAAGGAATGCGGGGCGAGCGAGTGGCAGCAGAGGCCAACATGACGTTGCACCAGCCTGAGGCGCGCCTTGTGTTCTCCTGGGGAAGTTGTCGCTGGATCACGGGACCCTGGCAATGGCGGGCTGCACAGACTTCCTGGAGGGGAAGTATGGATAGTGACCTGTGCTCGCACACAGGCTTCTTGGTGACTGTAGCAGCAGCCTTAGCGTCTCATGCCCTTCTCTGGGGTCCGCGCTGATAGCCGCGGCTCGTGGCCCTCTCTGGAGCTCGTTTAGGCTGCGCTCTTAATCCCCTCTCCTCATGCAACGCGAAACAAAGATCCAAGAAAAAGTCTCTTGCCTCTTTGGCAGCTCCAGACCTTTTCCCTGACTCCCTCCCGGCTAGCTGTGGTGCACTAGCCCCCTTCAGGCTGTGTTCACACTGCCAACCCCAGTCCTCTCCCTGGGATCCGACCTCCGAAGCCCGAGCCTCAGCTGCCAACCCCCGCCCGGGTGAGCACACAAGCCTCTCGGGCTGGTGAGTGCTGCTTGGCACCGGTCCTCTGTGCGGGAATCTCTTCGCTTTGCCCTGCGCACCCCTGTTGCTGCGCTCTCCTCTGTGGCACCGAAGCTTCCCCCCTCCGCCACCTGCAGTCTCTGCCCGCGAAGGGTTTCCTAGTGTGTGGAAACCTTTCCTCCTTCAGAGCTCCCTCCCACTGGTGCAGGTCCTGTCCCTATTCTTTTGTCTCTGTTTTTTTCTTTTGCCCTACCCATGTACGTGGGGAGCTTCTTGCCTTTTGGGAGGTCTGAGGTCTTCTGCTAGCATTCAATAGGTGTTCTGTAGGGGTTGTTCCACATGTAGATGTATTTCTGATGTATTTGTGGGGAGGAAGGTGATCTCCATGTCCTACTCTTCCGCCATCTTGAAGCTCCTCCCCGAGGTGAGTTTTTATGGAGTAGTAATGTGGTACTTTGTCAAGTTTTTTTTTTTTGCCTATCCGAAAGGAAACTACCCCCACCCCATGCAGCCCTCTACATGTTGCATAAACATCATTTGTTAATTTCCATTCTGTAATCCTGGTTTTGCCAAGTCAGGCTTTTGGACAGAGGGTGAGGAGGTTGTTTAGTATCTCATGGCCAAGAATGACTGAGGTGGAATAGGACCCAGGAACTCTAGTCTAGCTGTTGGGGAAGGGAAGAAAACTAACATTTTTGGGAACCCCCCATGTCCTTAGTGCTTTATGTACATTATTTAAGGGAGGCTGGAAGGTGCCCTGTAAAGAAGTGTTTATCTCTTCTCTTGGTCTCTTCTGGAGCCTGTATTTGGCCAGTGAAGGGGCCTCAGTTCCCATTGCTCTTCCCAGGATTTTCTTCTTTCTTCTGAAGATAGAAAGTGTAGGATCATTGCTTGAAAGTAGTGCTATTTCAGGTTTCTGTGGGAACAAAATAATGTGAATTTTGGAGGCTGTTGACATTGAGAGGGGAAATTATTTAAGAGGATGAAGAACTATTCAAGCTGCCCCATCTTTGTTTCCTAGGTTAGATCTTAGGGGTAGATCCAGATGTTCCTTAAACACAGTGCATTAAGTAGCCCTGTGTGCAGTGTGATTGGAGGGCTATTAGCTGGCTTTAGATTCCCAGTGGGTTAGATTGCAGATGGAGAGGCTGGAGGAATTGTTTCCTAAAGACCATTAGCTTTTCAACCTCCAGTATTTGATCAAAATAGCTAGCTGAGGATACTTTGGAGTTAGATACAAAACAGTAGATTTCAAAGGAGGGCAGCTCTTTCTTGCCCAAAGCTGGCAGCCAAATGAAATGTTTGATTTACAGGAGCCTATCTAAATGATGGGGTTGGGAGGTGCCCTTTGAGGGAGTGAAGGAAAGTGGGGAGAAGTTAAGAGACGGACAAATCAAAGAAAGCCTGAGTCTTTTCACCTATTTGCTGACGTCATTGAACCCTACTTATGCATGTCAGTGAAAGTCTTGGTTCTATAGTGACTGAATTTGAACAAAATACTTTTTCTCTGTTTTTTCCTCCCTTTTCATGCTCTCAGCCCTTCTCTCTTCCTCCCTCACTGCCTGCCCTCTTTGCATTCTTTTCTTTCTTGCTGTAATGGCCTCTACCTGCTGCTGAGTGTCAGGTGGCAGGGGTGGATAGATGTGGAGTGTGTAGTTAGGGGAGTATTTTCTCAATTCTACCAGCATCAAGAAATGACTTCATAAAGCAATTATACTCCAATAAAGATGTTAAAAAAAAAAAGAAAGAAATGACTTCCAAGCCAGTCCTTTCAGCCATATAGTTCACTGATTAATCAGAACAAGAGGAAAAACACTTTAGTGTTGCCAGAGAGGGGATTTGGGAAAAATCAAGTCTGTGGAACTGAGTGATCTAAAGTCATAGTCATTAACAGCAAGTCCTGGAGTGTAGCCAGAGTTCTTCACAGCCTGACTCCCACAGCTGTGTCCCTTGACACTCTGCCCTGTGCTACATGAATGGGTTGTGCCTCAACTTTCCCAAAGAGCCTAATGCTAAAGAGAAGGTGTCAGCTTCTGTTGCCCATCACTGGGCATCTCTGGGCATGACATGGAAGAGAAGCAATCCCAGAAGATTTCTTTTCTTTTTTTTTTTTTTTTTTTTTTTTGCGGTACGCGGGCCTCTCACTGTTGTGGCCTCTCCCGTTGTGGAGCACAGGCTCCGGACGCACAGGCTCAGCAGCCATGGCCCACGGGCCTAGCCGCTCTGCGGCATGTGGGATCCTCCCGGACCAGGGCACGAACCCGCATCCCCAGCATCGGCAGGCGGACTCTCAACCACTGCGCCATCAGGGAAGCCCTAGAAGATTTCTTTTTTATCCTTTGACCGTAACATCTTCATGTACTTGCAGAAGCCTTTGGAAGAGAGTGCTCTTGAGTTGAGCACACCTACATGCTTGTATGTTTCCCCTTTTCCTGGTACTGGTTGAGGGTGAGGTCTCAGGAGAACACTGCCCTCTTCTTTGTCCTCAGGCCAGGAAGGTGCTTCTTGTCAAGAGAAAGAAATTTCTGGTTGTATGGGCATAACTTAGAAATTAAAGTGGATAGTTTGTCTCCCTTGGAAAAAAGACAAAAGCCTAGAATGCCCTCTCTTCAAAGAGCCATGTCCTTTGGGGAAGGAGTTGCTAGAGGGCCAAGTCTAGCCTGTATTTTGGCATCTGGTTGTTGTCGCAATGCCTTGAATATAACAGACAGTAGAGTGTTGCGGAGTCACTCTACCCAGGTTCAGCTCTGCCTTTTACAGCTGGGTAGCCTTGGGCAAGTTATTTAATTCCACTAGGTTTAATGAAATATCCTGTAATGAAATATCATTTGTAAAATAGGGATAGTAATGATACCTACTTCAGATGATTATTTTAAGTGGGGTAAATAAGGTAAGCATAGAAGTGTTTACTATAGTGACAGGTATATAGGAATAGCTTAATAAATATTAGCTACTATTGTTTCTGTTGTAGTAAAAATGAGTGGACACCAGACAAACCCAGACTGAGGTATGATCTAAAAATTAACTGACCAGTATTCAAGTATGTCCAGATCGAGAAAGGCAAAGACCAAGGAACTGTCACAGATTGGAGGAGACTAAGGAGACATGACAACTAAATGCGGTATCATATCCTAGATGAGATTCTGGAACAGAAGAAAGGATATTAGAGGAAAAAACAGGTGAAATGCAAATATTCTGTAGTTTAGTTAACTACTATTGTACCGATGCTGATTTCTTAGTTTTGATAATTGTTCTGTGGTTATGTAAGATGTTAATATTAGGGGAAACTGAGTGAAGGGTATGGGGACTTTGTACTGTTTTTGCAACTTTTCTCCAAGTCTAAAATTATTTCGAATTAAAAAGTTAAAATAAATGAAGTCCAAGTGACCTATTAGGTAAAAAGAGGAACTGACCAGGGTGGAGCCATGCATAGCAGGTCATACCTGACTCAGTCTCACCTCCTATGTCACAGGAAGGGCTCTTACTAAGGGGCCCCAATGCTTGTCCTTTAGCTCCTGAACACCTGCTGCATCCTGAGCAGAGGTTAGGCGGATAATTCGTTGGGTGACAACTCAGACACACGCCCCAGTTCTGATTCTGCAGTGGTGCCATAGCGACTAGGGCGGAGGCCACTCATTTGGCATTAGGCTGAGTGATCAGGGCATTTGTCTCTGTTCCTTGGAATATAAATGAAATACTGCCTATTTTATCCTATTATCTAAGCACCAATCACTATGGCAATATGTTTGCAGATCTCAATGCCTACCCCTACGCTCACGCTCACTGTTTGATCATCCAGAAGAAAGAAAAATAAGTTCAAACCAAGCTTTGCAATAATTTATTTTTTTCTTTCCTGTTTTAAGTGCCTTTCTCTCACATAAAGCAGGTACTTTGCTTGCTCTTCTTGGGTGCAGAAGGTACATGTGCTTTTCTTATGACTGATGTGACCATCTCTGTCATGCTAATAACAGGCTTTGTAGAAGAAAGCCATTATCATTGGGAGAATATGAGTCTTGGAGTTTTTATTTTTGCATTGAAGTCAACTGTGGGGGGCGGGTCTGGAAAGTATAAAGTATTCCATTCTAGCCCACAGCTCCCTCGCCAGTATTTACCTTCCAAAAACCCATATATTTTCTAAGTTAAAAAAAAAAAAATCAATGCTAAAAAATGTTCTTTGTATTTTAACCCAGTGACTAAGGTGTACTGCTTTTTGCTGTTGATTTACAGATTTGATTGTCACACCCTGGGGATGCGTGTGGATTACTCAATAGTGTGACAAATGGCTAGTCTCTGAATTATGTATTGTATTACAGGAGAGTTCATAAACCATATTTCTCTGTAGGATATTTTAGGCATAAGCCTAGTATGTGACACATGTGACTAAAAAAAAAGATGGGAGATGGTGGTGGGAGGGAGAAGTGTCCAGTTCAAGATTGAACAGTACAGTACCCCTGAAGGCTTGTGAATGCAGAGGCTTGAAGTGCACAGACCTTGGGTGTGGATTGGGAGGATTGGAAGCACCTGGGCTAGAGGAGCGAGACAAGGCTACAAATCAAACCTTTGCTGCGCCTTTGCTCAGGCTACAGCCCCAGTGGAAAGGTGACCAGCTTCCTTTCTCCTGGGGCTTCTCTTCAGTCAGATAACAGGTGGCCTGAGGCCAGAGAGTCTTGTACCCTGAGTGGGCCTTCCACGCTCCTGCTCCTCCTCCCCCATGCAGCCACTTGTGCTGATGGATGTGTGCAAACCCTTTACAAATGGTTTGGCACTGCTTGGCTTGAAGAGGTCGTCTGTCTCTTTTGAATGAGCAACTTTATATTTGTGGCTTCTTTTCCCTGCACAGAGAGATATTGCCTTGTGTCACCTTCTGCCTTCTGATGGAAATGTTTACCGTCCCTAGGGAAAGGCACCATTCTTTGGGGGTAATGTCTGCCGGTGCTCCCCATGCCTCATGGGAGCATAAGCCTGTGCTTAAGGGTGGACGGGAGGAGGCGGCCATTGAAGCGTGCACAATTGCCACCGAGGCAACCATCTGCCAGTGTCACGGCTCGAAGCCTGCCTTTGAATGTCTGCACTCCCAGGCCTACATGCATTATGCACAGCCTATTCCCTAAATGAGCTTTCTAAGTGTATATAATTCCTTCCTACCCTGTTCCTGTATAGTCTGCCTCAGGGCACCATTCAGAATCTCCCCTAATTATACTGGAGCTCAGCTTCTAGTGTCTAGCATTTAGAATTTCTGGTAATAGCTGATTTTTTTTTTGATAGATTTCTGAAACTGCAGTGAGGGATTTATTTACAGTTAAAGGAAGATTTGCTTCTTAAGGGGAAATTATCAACACTGTGATGATACAGTTTCATGGCAGTGGTATTTTGACTCTATCCAAAGCCACAGTCTAGCTCGCCTGGTTTCTTCCAGAATGGACTCTGTTATTTGAGGAGGCTGCTCCAGCATAAGAATGAAATCGGTGCTTCCAGTTGTAGACCACCGTCTTCCCTTCCTGAGATGGAGGAGTTTTTGCACATGCTGCTTAGAAAAAAGGGATTCATAACATGACTCATTCTTTGCCCACAGATCTAGGATTCCTGCCATCCAGTAAATTTTGGCAGCCAGGCAGTGTATGTGGAGAGTAATTCTTGTCTCCCTATGCCTGCACTGCTCCCCTCATTGTGTATGCCTCCTGGGTGGAGTCTGGGGTGTCTAGCTTTTCATCTCTGTTGCTTTTCCTCCGAAGCAACCCCTGTGTCTCCTGTAGGACTGTCTTTTAGTATCTATGAGGTAGAGGGCACAGTTTTTCATATACCCAGAACTTTATGGAGAGGAAGAGTTCAGGTCCTGAGGTGTTTGAGTACTTACTGTGTGCCTACCATTGTGTTAAGTACAGTGGGAGCATAGCAGAGTATCTTGGCTTTAAGCACCACAGGGAATCCATTCGATCAAGAACGTTGGTGGTCCCACCCCTCCACTCATAGGTCTTGATGTATAGGTGTCTTTGTGTCTGTCATTACAGTGTTGACCTCTTAAAGTCATTAAGGCGTCCAGGTTAGTGCTGGTAAGGCCATGAAGCTGTTAAGAATGAGTTACTGGTCCAGCAATTCCACTCTTGTGTATATATTGAAATATATATTGAATTATATATATATTGAAATATATATATATTGAATATAAATATATATATTCAATATATAAAAATATATTTTTATATATATTCAATATATATAAATATATATTGAAATATATATATATTGAAATATATATTGAAATATATATGCAAAAACCCTAATTGGAAAAGATACATGCACCCCAGTGTTCATAGCAGCGTTATTTACAGTTGCCAGGATATGAAAGCAACCTGAGTGTCCATCAATAGATGGACACTTTATCCAACAGATAAGTGATATCAACAGATGGACACTTTATCCAACACATCTTTATCCAACAGATGAATGGATAAAGAAGATGTGATGTGTGTGTGTGTGTGTGTGTGTGTGTGTGTGTGTGTGTATGTGTGTGTGTGTGTGTGTGTGTGTGTGTGTGTGTGTGTGTGTGTAGGAATACTACTAAGCCATAAAAAAGAATGAAATTTTGCCCTTTGCAGCAACAAGGATGGACTTGGATGGCATAATGCTAAGTGAAATAAGTCAGACAGGGAAAGACATATACTGTATGATATCATTTATATGTGGAATCTGAAAAATAAAATGAACTGGTGAACATGACAAAAAGAAGCAGAGTCACAGATACAGAGAACAAACTAGTAGTTACCGTGGGGATAGGGAAGGGGGAGGTGCATTGTAGGGGTAGGAGATTAAGAGGTGCAATCTACTAGGTATAAAATAAGCTACAATGATATATTGTACAACACAAGGAATATATACAATATTTTGTTAAAACCATAAATGGAATATACCTTTATAAATGTGAATCACTATATTGTATACCTGTAATTTTTAGAATATTATACATCAGCTATACTTCAGTTGAAAAAAAGGAATGAGTTGTTGGTGACTTTGGGCTCTCCTTTGCCTTATGGTTGGGGAGGGGAGAGGAAAAAGGAACATTGTGTTCTAGAAAATTGTTCGCTATGAAGACTTGGTTAAACTTTTTTTCTTCTCACCCACCCCTAGATAAGTTAAAAGAACCTCAGGTAACAGAATGGAGGGCAGAATGGAACTTTGGGGGACCAGAGACAATGAGAAATCTCTAAGGTCAGAGAGAGAGCTGCTGGCCCAACAACCTGTTAGAGCAAGAGAAAGGAGTGCCTTCCTCTACCTGGCCATTCAGGAAGACCCACTGTGGGCCCAGTCTACGAGGGAGTGGGGAGCCCCTCAGAGACTGCTCCCTAGGGATATTGTTGCTGCCTCTGAGGCTCCTGCTTCCCTCTTCATGTAGCCACAGGAAAGCGCATGGTCCTGAGCTGCTTGGCTCTTGCAGCAAGGAGACTGACCACTTGGGAGAGAGACTTAGGACAAGTCTGGACCAGACCAGATGCGACTTCTTTTTAGCCTAGCCAATGGGAAGCTCTTGTCTTAGGAACAACTTCCCTATCTCCTAAGTCTGTGTAGACATGTCTGGAGCTAAGCCTTTCCCTTCCAGTCTGACCTTTTGGGGCTTGCCTGCCTATTTCTGGCTTCAGCAAACTGATCTGCTGGCAAGTTTTGGAGCCATCCCAGCATATGGGGCTTAGCAATGACAAAATCTGTTGTAGGGCTGCCTTTATTGGATGTCCTTTGAAATTAACTTTCATGTAGTCTGTAAGTGCCCCACGGGGGCCTCTTCAGGGGTCTTGGCCTCTCTCGAACTTCATTCTCCTGCTGACTCCCATACTCATTCTTCTGTGTTTTTATTTTAAACATGGTTGGTGATGAATTGGTGGAAGGGTGTGGGGATTTGCTTTCCTCTACACCAGAAGTTCAGTGCTGCTAATTTCATTCTCTGCACTCTGTCTCTGAGATGAGAAGGGTCCTCTGTGCCCGTGTTTAGTACTGCTGTGTTGCTGGACTCTCCTGGCAAAAATTAGGCTAGTGTCTCCAACGACTGCATTAGCCACTGAAATGAGGTTCTAAATTGAAGGCACTACACCAAGTCTCTCTCCAAGGTATCTCCTTGTTCTGGCTTTTATTATTTAGATTCATTCTCTCAATTATTCTCTGCAGACTGACTGGCACGCTGGTTCAGTGCGGTGCATTATACTAGCTGAAAGACAAGATCACCTTTTAAGAAGAGGGAGAAAGGAAAGGGGAAAAAAAGCAAAAGATGTATGCTGTGGTGCAAAAAGTCAGCAGTTTGTCTGTTTTAAGAGCTACTTGGCTGGCTTGTGCAATGCCTAGAGATGAGAGGAAGGGATCAGACCTGGGATGGGGTGGATGGAGGTAAGGTAATGTCATTGTGTTAGTGGCATCTGTGCCTTGTAAGTTCACCACACTTCCTCCTTCCCTTTTGTGTTTACTGAGCACGTAAATATGTGCCTTATGGGGTGCTGAAAACTCTGGGGCGGGAAACCAAAGATCAGCAAAACAGGATCTTACCTTCAAGAAGCTCTTAGTCTCATAGTTTCATGGGTTTTTCTCTGTTTTGGGCGGGGAGGGGGGATTAAGGGGAGGGCTCAAGCTTATGATTCTTGCATTTTACATCAGAAGTAGGAACATTCTAGCAGTTGATGCTTAGATGGTTGAGAATTTAGCTTTTATGTGTTTGTTTTTAAAATGCTTTTTTTCTTTTTTTTTGCCTGCTGACAAAGTAATATTTATGTTTTCAAAGCAGAAAACTTGGAAAACACAGAAAAGCACAAAGGGAAACAACATCAAAACCATCCCTACTCCACTATCCAGATATAAAGATAACATGGTTTATGTTCTTCCAGTTGTTTTTACAAAAGTGCTTTCATTCTGTACATAATATTTAGAGGCTAATATTTTCCACTTAGAAATTGGGAGCTAAATGTTGTGGAGTTTTAAAAGCTAGAGCCTCCAGCACATAATTAGGCACACAGTGAACTTTTTCCAGATTCTAGTCTTTGTATGAATATACCAAATTATGCTTAATTGATTATTATTGTTACACATTTAGGTGGCTTCCAGTTTTTCATTATTATAAGTAATTCTACAGTAAACATTCTTGCGTATATTTTTATGTGCTCTCTATGTTCTTAGAAGGATTCACTAAAGTAGAAGTGCTCATCTTTTCTGATTCTTTTGCCCAGCATCTCAGCTGGGGGTAACCTTGTTTGGGCTGTTAAGATAACACCGTGTTTTGCCTATCTCCCATTCCTGTTGTGCATCACACATCAGATGCCCTTGCATTTCTTCTCTGTGTGATCTCTAGGTACTTCTCCCTTGGCTAGGAAGTAGCTGGCTTCAGGAAAGACAGGGCAGCAAGCACAGAACATACGTTCTTATTGTTTTGTACCAAGACTGTAGGATCCCCAGGACAGGGACATTGTCATCAGTCTCTCTCTTTGATGGTAAACAGATGTTGAGTGCTTGCCCACCTGTGTCCAGCCCAATGCCAGATGAAGGAGGGATATAAAACAGGCCCCTACTTTCAAGAAGCTTACTGAACTGGACTGGATAACAGAATTGACATGAAATAATCCATACACGTTTTATTGAGCACTTGCTCTGTGGTAGGTATTTGGCAGGCCACTGTTGGGAGAATAGGAAAGGCTGAGATACCCTTCTCCTTAAAGGAAGCTGCAGTACATATGAATAAGAGCTATTTATAGGTAAAGTTAAGTAGCCATACAGGTCAATAAGTGATAAATATCTAATTGTACAGATAGCAGGTGTTACAGAGATTCAGAGATGGGCTGCTTTGGAGTGGAATGTCATTTATTATAAGCCAGAATAGTTAGATAAAGCTCAGAGAGAAGATGGGACACCTAGGGCTTGATAAAGAGTTGGAATTTGATGAGGTGGAGTGGGAAGGGTTTTCCAGGTGGGAGGAACAGCTTGCAAAGGGATGGTGGCAGTAATGATTGTCTCATGATGGAGACCAGTTGCACAGCAGCAAAGGAGCAGATTGGGAGTAGGGAATTGCAGAAATGTGAGAGCTAAGGTTGCATACTGAGGGACCTGAGAGTTATGGGCTCCAGAACAGTACTGCGTACACAATGGACGGGAAAATTTTTGCTAAATTTGTTTCTAATTGAAGAGCAGGTAAGAAGGCCTTGATTTCTCAGTACCAGAGTGTCCGAGGCTCAGTCTTTGGACCTCTACTCTTCTCATCTACTTTTATGCCTTTGGTGATCTCCTCTAGCCTAATGGCTTTACATTTTATTTGTATGCTGAAGTCTCCCAGATTTTTTTAATCTCCAGCCTATACTTTTCTGAACTCCAGACCCATCTGTCCATCTGCTACCTCTACGTGGATGTTTAATAGGCGTCTCAAACTTAACATGTCTGAAACTGAGCTCCTGTAACCTTCCCCAATCTCAGTTAACGGCAACTCTCTCCTTTCAGTTACTCAGGCCAAAATCCTCAGAGCCATTCTTGACTCCTTTCTTTCTCTCACACCCACATTTTATCTGACAGCAAGTCCTAGCAGCTCTATCTTCACATAGATCCAGAATCTGACCACTTCTCCTTACCCCTATGACCACCATTATCTCTCCCCTGGGTTATTGTAATAGGCTGCTAACTGACCTTCCTCCTTCTGCTCTTAACGCTTCCAGTCAGTTCTCTACACAGCAGCCAGAATGATCCTTTTGTTACGTCTTCCTGTGCTCAAAAATATCCTTTGGCTTTCCTTCTCTTATAAAGAGTCAAAGTCCCTTCCATGGCCTACACAGCTCTGTGATGTGTATTACTACTCTTATCTCCGTCATTTCATCTTGTACTACTCTTCCTCACATTCTCTCTCCTTTAGACACCTTGGCCTCCCTCATGTTTCCTGACTGCACCAGGCCCATCACACCTTGGGACCTAGAATGCTCCTCTCCTGGATAAGCTTGTGGCTTGCTCCCTCACTTCTCTTAGATCTTTACTCAGAAGTGACCTTCTCTTCCAGTGGCCAAAGCTGGGATGATTTAAGCAGCAAAATAAGTAATGTATTCAATTATAACCCAAAGTATAAAATAAATATACCTGAGTCTAAACTTATATAAACAAATGATTGAATGAATATAAACTTATATAAACAAATGATTGAATGAATGAATGGATAAGTAAATAAATGGGAGAGAGAAGATAAATCTCTTACAGAAGAATTCCAGTAATATACATAGATACTTCCCCCTTCCAGGAGGTAGAACTTGAAGTGTGATCTGGACTTAGTGACTCAGTTCTAAGGAGTAGTTTATGGAAAGGGAAAAACAGTACCTTTACAGTGGAGAAACCTGGTAAGCATTACCTGTGATTCAGGGTAACATCACCAGTGCTGTTATATGGATATGATAAGTCTCCTGATGCGATGTGAAAATAAGAGCTCTTCACCTCTATGGTATTTTTTCTCAAAACCAATAACTCCGTTCTAATCATGAGAAAAAAATCAGACACATTCAAATTAAGGGACATTCTACAAAATACCTGACCAGTACTCCTCATACTGTTATGGTTATGATAAACAAGGAACGACCAAGAAACTCTCATAGACCAGAGAAGACATGACATCTAAATGCAACGTGGTATTCTGAATGGTATGCTGGAACAGAAAAAAGACATTAATGGACAAACTAGTGAAACACAAAGAGTCTGGAGTTTAGTTACCAGTAATGTAACAATGTTGGTTTCTTTATTATTTTTTTAATTCAAGTATAATTGACTTACAGCACTGTTAGTTCCAGGTATACAACATAGTGATTTGATATTTCTATACATTACAAAATGATCACCATGATAAGTCTAGTTACCATCTGTC
This sequence comes from Physeter macrocephalus, assembly GCF_002837175.3. Lineage (NCBI taxonomy): Eukaryota > Metazoa > Chordata > Mammalia > Artiodactyla > Physeteridae > Physeter > Physeter macrocephalus. The sequence continues at coordinate 135,472,788 of NC_041221.1, forward strand.
ACCATACAAAGTTACTACAATTTTACTGACTATATTTCCCATGCTGTGCATTTCATCCCTTTAACTAATTTATTTTGTAACTGGAAGTTTGTACTTCTTAATCTCCCTCACCTATTTCACTCATCCTCCTACACCTCTCCCCTCCAACCACCTGTTTGTTCTCTGAATCTGTTTTGTTGTTTGTTCATTTGTTTTGTTTTTTTAGATTCCACATATGAGTGAAATCATATGGTATTTGTCTTTTTCTTTCTGACTTATTTTGCTTAGCATAATATACTCTAGATCCATCCGTGTTGTTGAAAATGGCAAGATTTCATTCTTTTCTATCGCTAATATTCCATTGTGTGTGTGTACATATATATACATATATATGTATATATATACACATATATATGTATATATATGTATACACACACACACACACACACATACCACATCTTCTTTATCCATTCATCTGTTGACATTTAGGTTGCTTCCATATCTTGGCTTTGTAAGTAATGCTGCAGTAACATAGGGGTGCATATATCTTTTTAAATTAGTGTTTTTGTTTTCTTTGGAAATAGAAGTGGAATTGCTGGATTGTATGGTAAGTGGTTCTATTTTTAATTTTTTAAGGAACCTCCATACTGTTTTTTATAGTGGCTGTACCAATTTACATTCCCACCAACAGAGCACAAGGATTCCCTTTTCTCCACATTTTTGCTAACAATTGTTTTGTTATTTGTTGTCTTTTTGATAATAGCCATTCTGATAGGTGTGGGATGATCTCATTGTGGTTTTGATTTCATTTCCCTGATGATTAGTGAGCATATTTTCATGTGTGTATTGGCCATTTGTATGTCTTCTTTGGAAAAAAGTCCTCTGCCCATTTTAAAATCAGATTATTTATTTTTTTTTGCGGTACGCGGGCCTCTCACTGTTGTGGCCTCTCCCGTTGTGGAGCACAGGCTCTGGATGCGCAGGCTCAGTGGCCATGGCTCACGGGCCCAGCCGCTTCACGGCATGTGGGATCTTCCCAGACCGGGGCACGAACCTGTGTCCCCTGCATCGGCAGGCGGACTCTCCACCAGGGAAGCCCAGGTTGTTTATTTTTGATGTTGAGTTTTATGAGTTCCTTGTGTATTTTAGATGTTAACCCCTTATCAGATATATCATTTGCAAATAGCTTCTCCCATTTAGTAGGCTGCCTTTTTTTGTTGTTGTTGTTGATGGTTTCCTTTGCTGTGTATAAGCTTTTTAGTTTGATGTAGTTCCATTTGTTTATTTTTTATTTTGTTTCCCTTGCCTGAGGAGACAGATCCAAAAAAATACTGCTAAGGGGCTTCCCTGGTGGTCCAGTGGTTAAGATGCAGTGCTTCCACTGCAGGGGGTATGGGTTTGATCCCTGGTTGGGGAACTAAGCTCCCGCATGCTGTGTGGCAAGGCCAAAAAATAGAAAACAAAACAAAACCCTCCCCACAAAAAAAACCTGCCAAAAAATACTTTTAAGACCAATGTCAAAGAGTGTACTGCCTATGTTTTCTTTTAGGAGTTTTATGGTTTCAGGTCTTACATTTAAGTCTTTAATCCATTTTGAGTTTATTTTTGTATACAGTGTGAGAAAGTAGTCCAGTTTGATTCTTTTGCATGTAACCAGTTTTCCCCATATCATTTGTTGAAGAGGCTGTCTTTTCCTCATTGTATATTCTTACCTCCTTTGTCATAGATTAATTGACCATATATGTAGGGGTTTGTTCCTGGGCTCTCTGTTCTGTTCCATTGATCTGTGTGTTTATTTTTGTGCCAGTACCATATTGTTTTGATTATAGTAGCTTTGTAGTATAGTTTGAAATCAGGGCGCATGATACCTCCAACTTTGTTCTTCTTGCTTAAGATTATTGTGGCTATTTGGGATCTTTTGTGTTTCCTTAGAAGTTTTATTTTTTTCAGTATTTATTCCTGTTTTACTTTACATGCTTCAATATAATTAAAAAAAGTTTTTTATTGGGGGACTTCCTTGGTGGTCTAGTGAGTCAGACTCCATGCTCCCAATGCAGGGGGCCCAGGTTTGATCCCTGGTCGGGGAACTAGATCCCACAGGCATGCCACAGCTATGAAGCCTGCATGCTGCAACTAAGAGTCTGCATGCTGCAACTAAGAAGCCCGCATGCCGCAACTAAGAGTCTGCATGCTGCAACTAAGACCCAGTGCAGCCAAAATAAATAAATAATTTAAAAATTTTATTAGAGTATAGTTGACTTACAATGTTGTGTTAGTTTCAGGCATACAGCAAAGTGAATCAGTTATCACATATATCTCCATTCTTTTTCAGATTCTTTTTCCATTTAGGTTATTACACAATATTGAGTAGAGTTCCCTATGCTATACAGTGGGTCCTTATTAGTTATATATTTTATATATAGTAGTGTGAATATGTTAATCCCAATCTCCTAATTTCCATATAAATTTTAGAATTATTCTAATTCTGTGAAAAATGTCATTGGTGTTTTGATAGGGATTGCATTGAATCTGTAATTGCCTTGGGGAGTATGGTCATTTTAACAGTATTAATTCTACCAATACATGAGCACCATATATCTTTCCATTTGTTTGTGTCATCTTCAGTGCCTTCCATCAATATCTTACAGGTTTCTGAGTACAGTTTTTTCACCTCCTTAGTTAGATTTATTACTAGGTATTTTAATCTTTTTGATGCAATTGTAAATGAGATTGTTTTCTTTTTTTGTGTGTGGTACGCAGGTCTCTCACTGTTGTGGTCTCTCCCTTTGCGGAGCACAGGCTCCGGATGCACAGGCTCAGCAGCCATGGCTCACGGGCCCAGCCGCTCCGCGGCATGTGGGATCTTCCCGGACCAGGGCACGGACCCGTGTCCCGGACCCGTGTCCCCTGCATCATCAGGTGGATTCTCAACCACTGCGCCACCAGGGAAGCCTGGATTGTTTTCTTAGTTTCTTTTTCTTATAGTTTGTTAGTGTATAGAAATGTAACAGATTTCTGTATATTAATTTTGTATCCTGCAACTTAAATGTATTCTTTTATTAGTTCTAATAGTTTTTTGGTGGTGTCTTTAGGATTTTCTATATATAGTATCATGTCATCTGCAAACAGTGACAGTTTAACTTCTTCTTTTCCAATTTGTATTCCTTTTGTTTCTTTATCTTGTCTGATTGCTGTGGCTAGGATTTCTAATACTATGTTGAATAAAAGTGGTGATGGTGGGCATCCTTGTTTTGTTCCTGATCTTAGAGGAAATGCTTTCAGCTTTTCACTGTTGAGTGTGATATTGGCTGTGGGCTTGTCATATATGGCCCTTATTATGTTGAGGTATGTTCCCTCTTGGTGTATGTTCTACACTTTGTGGAGAGTTTTTATCATAAATGGATGTTGAATTTTTTGAAAAACCTTTTCTCTTTCTATTGAGATGATCATATGATTTTTATTCTTCAGTTTTTTAGTGTGGTATATTACATTGATTTGTGGACATCATACCATCCTTGCATCCCTGTGATAAATCCCACCTGATCATGGTGCATGGTCCTTTTAATGTGTTGTTTAATTTGGTTTGCTAATATTTCGTTGAGCTTTTTTGCTTCTATGTTCATCAGTGATATTGGCCTGTAATTTTCTCTCTTTGTGGTGTTTTTGTCTGGTTTTGGTATGAGGATGATGCTGGTTTTGTAGAATGAGTTTGGAAGCATTCCTTCCTCTTCAATTATTTTGGGATAATTTGAGAAGAATAGGTGTTAACTCTTCTTTTAGTGTCTGGTAGAATTCACTTGTGAAGCCATCTAGTCCTGGCCTTTTGTTTGTTGGGATTAAAAAAAAAATTACTGCTTCAGTTTCATTATTGGTAATTGGTCTGTTCTGTTTCTTTTTGATTCAGTCTTGCGAGATTGTATGTTCCTAGGAATTTATCAATTTCTTCTAAGCTGTCATTTTATTTGTGTATAACTGTTTGTAGTAATCTCTTACTATTCTTTGCATTTCTGTGGTGTTTGTTGTAATTTCTCCATTTTCATTTCTGAATTTATTGATTTGGGCCCTCTCTCTTTCTTCTTGATGAATCTGGCTAAAGGTTTATCAATTTTGCTTATCTTTTCAAGAACCAGCTCTTAGTTTCATTATCTTTTCTAATGTTTTTTACTTTCTATTTCATTTATTTCTGCTCTGATTTTTATGATTTATTTCCTTCTACTACTTTTTAGTTTTTCTTGTTCTTCTTTTTCTTTTCCTTTAGATGTAAGGTTAGGTTATTTATTAGATTTTCTTGTTTCCTGAAGTAGGTTTATATCACTATAAACTTCCCTTCTAGAACTGCTTTTGCTGTTTCCCATAGATTTTGGGTCATTGTTTCCATTTTCATTTGTCTCCAGGTATTTTTTGTTTTCATCTTTGGTTTCTTCAGTGAAGAAATTACTGAAAATTGGTTGTTTAGTACCATATTGTTTAGACTCCAAGTATTTGTGATTTTTGCAGTTTTTTACCTTGTAAAAATTTCTAGTCTCATACTGTTGTGGTCAGAAAAGATACTTGATAGGATTTCAGTCTTTATTGAGACTTGTTTTGTGGTCTAGTGTGTGATCTAACCTGGATAATGTTCCATGTGCACTCGAAAAGAATGTGTATTCTGCTTTTGGATGGAATGTTCTGTGTATATGTATTAAGTCCATCTGATCTAACATGTCATTCCTGTGTTTATTGATTTTCCATCTGAATGATCTGTCCATGGATGTAAGTGTGGTGTTAAGGTCCCCTACTATTACTGTGTTACTGTCAATTTCTCCCTTTATGTTTGCTAATACTTGCTTTATGTATTTAGGTGCTCCTATGTTGGTTGCACATATATTTATAAGTGTTATATCATCTTGTTGGATCGATCTCTTTATCATTATATGTAATGCCCGTCTTCACCCCTTGTTACAGTCTTTGTTTTAAAGTTTATTTTTTTTTAACTTTTATTTTATATTGGAGTATAGTTGATTTACAATGTTGTGTTAGTTTCAAGTGTACAGCAAAGTGATTTAGTTATTCATATACATTTAAAGTCTATTTTGTCTGATATAAGTGTTGCTACCCCAGTTTTCCTTTGATTTCCATTTGCATGGAATACCTTTTTCGATTCCTTCACTTTCACTCTGTGTGTTTCTTTAGATCTGAAGTGTGTCTCTTGTAGTCAGCATATATAGGGGTCTCATTTTTTTTTTTATTCATTCAGCCACTCTGTCTTTTGATTAGAGCATTTAATCCAATTACATTTAAAGTAATTATTGTTAGGTATGTACTTACTGCTGTTTTGTTAATTGTTCTCTGGTTGCTTTTGTAGTTCTTTTTTGTTCCTTTATTCTCCCCCTCCCCAACTCTTTCCTTGTGATTTGATGACTGTCTTTAATGTTATGTTTGGATTCCTTTCTCTTTTTTGTGTATGTATCTGTTACAGATTTTTGGCTTGTCATTACCATGAGGTTTATATACAAACACACACACACACACACACACACACACACACACACACACACACACGACTATTTAAAGTTGGGGATCTTTTAAGTTTGAACACATTCTAACAACCCTGGATTTTAACTCCTCCCCATATTGAATGTTTTTGGCATTATATTTTACATCTTTTTGTTTTGTGTATACCTTAACTACTTATTGTGGATATAGATGATTTTGCTACTTTTGTCTTTTAACCTTCCTACTAACTTTATAAGTGTTTTTCTGATACCTTTACTGTATATTTGCCTTTATCAATGAGATTTTTCCTTTTGTAATTTTCATATTTCTAGTTGTTTTTACTTTTCTGCTTAGAGAAGTCCCATTAACATTTCTTGTAAAGTTGGTTTAGTGGTGCTGAACTCTTTTAGCTTGTCCTTGTCTCTGAAACTCTTTATCTCTCCTTCAAAACTGACTAATAGTCACGCCAGGTAGAATATTCTTGGTCGTGGGATTTTTGCTTTCATCACTTTAAATATATGGTGCCACTCCTTTCTGACCTACAAAATTTCTGCTGAAAAGTCAGCTGACAGTCTTATGGGAGTTTCCTTGTATGTAACTAGTTGATTTTCTCTTGCTGCTCTAAGGTTTTCTCTTTCTCTCTCTCTTTTTGCCATTTTAATTACAGTGTGTCTTAGTGTGGCTCTCTTTGAGTTCATCTTGTTTGGACTCCTTGTGATTCTTGGACCTGAATATCTGTTTCCTTTCTCAGGTTAGGGACATTTTCAGCTATTATTTCTTAAGATAAGTTCTCTGCCCCTTCATCTTTCTTCTTCTTCTGAGACCCCTATCATGCAAGTTTTAGTGTGCTTGCTGTTGTCACAGAGGTCTCTTAAACTATTTAAGAGACCTCATTTGAAAAAATACTTTTCTCTCTTTTCTAATCACTTGGGTGATTTCCATTATTCTTTTTTCCAGTTCACTGATTCTTTTGTATCACCTAATCTACTGTTGATTCCTTCCAATATATTTTTTATTTCAGTTATTGTGTTCTTCATCTCTGGTTCCTCTTTATATTTTGTGACTCTCTGTTAAACTTCACACTGTGTTCACCCATTCTTCTCCTGAGTTCGTTGAACATCATTATGATCATTACCTTTTACTCTTTATTGGGTAGATCGCTTATCTCCACTTGGCTTAGTTTTTCTTCTGAGATTTTATCTTGTTTCTGTGTATTAGGAGATCATTTATGTTTACTGATCTTGGAGAAGTGGCATTATGTAGGAGACATCCTATGGGGCCCAGCAGCACACTCTACCCTCATCATCAGAGCTGTATGCTCTAGGGGTGCCCCCTATGTGAGCTGCATAAGCCCTTCTCTTGTGGTAGCACCAGTTACTGTGGATGTGTTGGTGGGTGGGACTAGCTCTCAGCCTAGTTGGCTACCAGGCCTTACCTCATATGGAGGCTGCTGGCCACTGGTGGGTGGGGCTGGGTCATGGCATGGCTGGCTTACAATCCAGGGGATCTTGGGGCTGTTGCTAGCTTGGTGCTGGGCAGGCCCAGGTTCCAGTGTCACTGGCAACAGGTCCCAGGGTGTCCCATGATTGGTACTCACCTGCTGCTGGGCAGGTGAGCCCTTGGTGCTAGTAGGCTAGAGAGAGGACTCAAAAACGGTGCTTGCCAGCACCAGTGTCCTCGTGGTAGAATGAGCTCCCCAAAATGGCTGCCACAAGTGTCTTTGTCCCTAGGGGGCATCCTCCTGCCTCTGTGGGAAGCTCTCCAAGATTAGCAAGTGGGTCTGACCAAGGCTGCTTTCAAATTACTGCCTGTGCACTGGGTCTTGGAGCGTGTGAGATATTTTTGTGTGCCCTTTAAGAATGGAGTCTCTGTTTCCTACAGCTCTCCATCTCTCCCATATGCAAGCCCACTGGCCTTCAAAGCAGACATTCTGGGGTCTTGTCTTCCCAGTGTAGGACCCCCAGGCTGGGGAGTCTGGTGTGGCACTTGGATCCCTAACTCCTTGGGTAGAACCTCTGCAATTGTGATTATCTTCCCATTTGTGGGTTACCTACCCAAGGATGTATGTCTTGACTCCGGTGTCACTGCCCCTTCTATGAGTCTTGTTGTGGTTCCTTCTTTATATCTTTAGTCATTGAAAATCTTTTTTTTTTTTTTTTTTTGGCTGCATTGGGTCTCTGTTACTGCGCATGGGCTTTCTCTAGTTGCGATGAGCGGGGGCTACTCTTTGTTGTGGTGAGCAGGCTTCTCATTGTGGTGGCTTCTCTTGTTGCAGAGCATGTGCTCTAGGCGCACGGGCTTCAGTAGTTGCAGCATGCAGCCTCGTAGTTGTGGCATGTGGGTCCTAGAGCATGCGTACTTCAGTAGTTGTGGTGCGCAGGCTCAGTAGTTGTGGCTCGTGGGCTCTAGAGCGCAGGCTCAGTAGTTGTGGTGCGTGGGCTTAGTTGCTCCGCGGCATGTGGGGTCTTCCCAGACCAGGGATCGAACCTGTGTCCCGTATGTCTTGACTCCGGTGTCACTGCCCCTTCTATGAGTCTTGTTGTGGTTCCTTCTTTATATCTTTAGTCATTGAAAATCTTTTTTTTTTTTTTTTTTTGGCTGCATTGGGTCTCTGTTACTGCGCATGGGCTTTCTCTAGTTGCGATGAGCGGGGGCTACTCTTTGTTGTGGTGAGCAGGCTTCTCATTGTGGTGGCTTCTCTTGTTGCAGAGCATGTGCTCTAGGCGCACGGGCTTCAGTAGTTGCAGCATGCAGCCTCGTAGTTGTGGCATGTGGGTCCTAGAGCATGCGTACTTCAGTAGTTGTGGTGCGCAGGCTCAGTAGTTGTGGCTCGTGGGCTCTAGAGCGCAGGCTCAGTAGTTGTGGTGCGTGGGCTTAGTTGCTCCGCGGCATGTGGGGTCTTCCCAGACCAGGGATCGAACCTGTGTCCCCTGCATTGGCAGGTGGATTCTTAACCACCGTGCCACCAGGGAAGTCCCTGAAAATCTTTTTGCTAGTCTTTAGGTCATTCTCATTGATAGTTGTTCTGTAAATAGTTATAATTTTCGTGGGTAATGGGAGGAGGTGGGCTCAGTCAAGGTCTTCCTGCTCTTCTGTGTTGACCACACCCCAGTGTTGATTTCTTAATGTTAACAAATGTATTACAGTAATGAAGATCGTAACATTAGAGGAACTGAAACTGAGTGAGAGGTGTACAGGAATATTTTGAAATCTTTGTATTATCATTTTAAGTTTTCCATAAATCTAAAATTATCCCCAAAATAAAAAAGTAACCATCTCAAACAAGGCCTTCCCTGGCCACCATCTGAAACAAGTTTCTTCCTTCCTTGTCATTTCATATCCTTTCCCTACGTTATTTTGCTCCTTAGTACTTGGCTATCTAATACTATATATTTTACTAATGTTGTTCATCATCTATTTCCACACTACAAAATTCTGAGAGAATAGGGTTTTTGGCCTGTCTTGCTCATATCTGGATCTTCAAGGCTCAGAACTGTGCTTCGCTTATAGCAGGTGTTTAAGAAATATTTGTTAATGAATGAAAGAATGAATTTCTCTGTATCACCCTTTCGTCCTTAAACAACATGAGGATTTTGTGTTTGAGTTTTCTTTTCTCTTTTGAGATTTCTAATGGTGTCCCATTTTAATGGAGGACATGACATCTGTTGTTTCTATTCTACTTGAGTTCACATGGAAGTGAGAATCATGTCAGAAGTGGGTTGTGTGCTTCCAGTGTGTTCACCCATCAGCAGGAAGAACAAGTAAATGTTGCAATTTACTACTTTCCTGGCAGAAATTGTTCTTCTTGAAGGTGAGGATTGGTTTATGAGAGACACCCTCTTCCCTACACCTGCCTCCCCTCACGGTTAAACCTGTGTTCCAGGACTGGCTGGTTTGGCATGACAGATGTGGAATGTGTATGGATAGTGAGGACAGTAAGGGAAGCATAGGACTTCCTGATCTAGGAAAGTAAAGCCAGTGAAAGAAAATTCATTTAATCATGAATATGTGTGGAGCTTCTCTGTGACAAGCACTGAAAACTTGGAGGATAAAGATGGCGGAAATGTGGACTGGTTCAGCAGATCCTGGTCAGTAGAGCCTGGCAACACTGCTTGACCTCAAGGGGAATAAATTTAGGATGAACTAAAGCAAACCTGCCTCACACAATGTATAGTAAATGCATGGTTAAAAGTATGGATTCACAAAGTCTAAGAAAAATATGTGGATGATAGAAGTGTAATGGACAAGGGATGGAAAGAGAGTTTTGAGGACCTCCATTGAACAGAGTCGTGAAGGACCAGTCTCTTCCATACACGGTGCCCATGCCAGGAGGTCCTCTGCATTCCTCTGATGCTTTAATGGAGGTGGTGTTGGGTGGAGAATTGTATTGTCGGCACCTTTTCAGGTGCAAGAAGTGGGAAAATGTTGGTTGACAGATGGACCTGACTGAGCTCTGGAGGATTACAGGCAGTACTTGTTCAATGACAAGTTTTTCTTGCATTGGAACTTGATATATGTCATAATATGTTTTTGTTTTTTTCTTTTTTAACATCTTTATTGGAGTATAATTGCTTTACAGTGATGTGTTAGTTTCTGCTTTATAACGAGTGAATCAGCTATACATATACATATATCCCCATATCTCCTCCCTCTTGTGTCTCCCTCTCACCCTCCCTATTACACCGCTGTAGGTGGTCACAAAGCACTGAGCTGAACTCCCTGTGCTATGCGGCTGCCTCCCACTAGCTGTTTTCCATTTGGTAGTATATATAGGTCCATGCCACGCTCTCATTTCGTCCCAGCTTACCCTTCCCCCTCCCAATGTCCTCAGGTCCATTCTCTACGTCTGCGTCTTTACTCCCGTCCTGCCCCTAGGTTTGACATAACCTTTTTTTTTTTTTTTTAGATTCCATATATATGGGTTAGCATACAGTATTTGTTTTTCTCTTTCTGACTTAACTTCACTCTATATGACAGACTCTACGTCCATCCACCTCACTACAAATAACTCAATTTCGTTTCTTTTTATGGCTGAGTAACATTCCACTGTATATATGTTCCACATCTTCTTTATCCATTCATCTGTCAATGGACACTTAAGTTGCTTCCATGTCCTGACTGTTGTAAATAGAGCTGCAATGAATGTTGTGGTACATGACTCTTTGAATTATGGTTTTCTCAGGGTATATGGCCAGTAGTGGGTTTGCTGGGTCATATGGTAGTTCTATTTGTAGTTTTTCAAGGAACCGCCATACTGTTCTCCATAGTGGCTGTATCAATTTACATTCCCACCAACAGTGCAAGAGGGTTCCCTTTTCCCCACACCCTCTCCAGCATTTATTGTTTGTAGATTATTTGATGATGGCCATTCTGACAGGTGTGAGGTGATACCTCAT
>NC_041221.1:135483789-135484642 GCF_002837175.3 Physeter macrocephalus
CCTATGTTTTCCTCTAAGAGTTTGATAGTATCTGGCCTTACATTTAAGTCTTTAAACCATTTTGAGTTTATTTTGTGTATGGTGTTAGGGAGTGTTCTAATTTCATTCTTTTACATGTAGCTGTCCAGTTTTCCCAGCACCACTTATTGAAGAGGCTTTCTTTTCTACATTGTATATTCTTGCCTCCTTTATCAAAAATAAGGTGACCAAAGGTGCGTGGGTTTATCCCTGGGCTTTCTATCCTGTTCCATTGATCTATGTTTCTGTTTTTGTGCCAGTACCATATTGTCTTGATTACTATAGCTTTGTAGTATAGTCTGAAGTCAGGGACTCTGATTGCTCCAGCTCCGTTTTTTTCCCTTAAGACTGCTTTGAGTATTCTGGGTCTTTTGTGTCTCTATACAAATTTTAAGATTATTTGTTCTAGTTCCATAAAAAATGCCATTGGTAATTTGATAGGGATTGCTTTGAATCTGTAGATTGCTTTGGGTAGTAGAGTCATTTTCACAATCTTGATTTTTCCAATCCAAGAACATGGTATATCTCTCCATCTGTTGGTATCATCTTTAATTTCTTTCATCATTGTCTTATAGTTTTCTGCATACAGGTCTTTTGTCTCCTTAGGTAGGTTTATTCCTAGGTATTTTATTCTTTTTGTTGCAGTGGTAAATGGGAATGTTTCCTTAATTTCTCTTTCAGATTTTTCATCATTAGTGTATAAGAATGCAAGAGATTTCTGTGCATTAATTTTGTGTCCTGCTATTTTACCAGATTCATTGATTAGCTCTAGTAGTTTTCTGCTAGCGTCTTTAGGATTCTCTATGTATAGTATCATGTCATCTACAAACAGTGA
>NC_041221.1:135484753-135485130 GCF_002837175.3 Physeter macrocephalus
TCCTTGCATTCCTGGAATAAATCCCACTTGATCATGGTGTATGATCCTTTTAATGTGCTGTTGGATTCTGTTTGCTAGTATTTTGTTGAGGATTTTTGCATCTATGTTCATCAGTGATATTGGACTGTAGTTTTCTTTCTTTGTGACATCTTTGTCTGGTTTTGGTATCAGGGTGATGGTGGCCTCGTCGAATGAGTTTGGGAGTGTTCCTCCCTCTGCTATATTTTGGAAGAGTTTGAGGAGGATAGGTGTTAACTCTTCTCTAACTGTTTGATTGAAGTCGCCTGTAAAGTCATCTGGCCCTGGGCTTTTGTTTGTTGGAAGATTTTTAATCACAGTCTCAATTTCATTGCTTGTGATTGGTCTGTTCATATTTT
>NC_041221.1:135492631-135515738 GCF_002837175.3 Physeter macrocephalus
GTTTATTCCTAGGTATTTTATTCTTTTTGTTGCAGTGGTAAATGGGAATGTTTCCTTAATTTCTCTTTCAGATTTTTCATCATTAGTGTATAAGAATGCAAGAGATTTCTGTGCATTAATTTTGTGTCCTGCTATTTTACCAGATTCATTGATTAGCTCTAGTAGTTTTCTGCTAGCGTCTTTAGGATTCTCTATGTATAGTATCATGTCATCTACAAACAGTGACAGCTTTACTTCTTCTTTTTTGATTTGGATTCCTTTTATTTCTTTTTCTTCTCTGATTGCTGTGGCTAAAAGTTGCAAAACTAAGTTGAATAATAGTGGTGAGAGTGGACAACCTTGTCTTGTTCCTGATCTTAGAGGAAATGGTTTCAGTTTTTCACCATTGAGAACAATGTTGGTGTTGGGTTTGTCATATATGGCCTTTATTATGTTGAGGTAAGTTCCCTCTATGCCTGCTTTCTGGAGGGTTTTTATCATAAATGGGTGCTGAATTTTGTTGAAAGCTTTTTCTGCATCTATTGAGATGATCATACGGTTTTTATTTTTCAGTTTGTTAATCTGGTGTATCACACTGATCGATTTGTGTGTATTGAAGAATCCTTGCATTCCTGAGATAAACCCCACTTTATCATGTTGTGTGATCCTTTTAATGTGCTGTTGGATTCTGTCTGCTAGTTTTTATTGAGGATTTTTGCATCTATGTTCATCAGTGATATTGGACTGTAGTTTTCTTTCTTTGTGACATCTTTGTCTGGTTTTGGTATCAGGGTGATGGTGGCCTCGTCGAATGAGTTTGGGAGTGTTCCTCCCTCTGCTATATTTTGGAAGAGTTTGAGGAGGATAGGTGTTAACTCTTCTCTAACTGTTTGATTGAAGTCGCCTGTAAAGTCATCTGGCCTATCGTTTCCTTCATTTCTTTTGCATTTATTTCGGATCTCATCTTTATGATTTCTTTCCTTCTGATAAATTTGTTTTTTTTTTGTTTTTGTTTTTCTTTCTCTAATTGCTCTAGGTGTAAGTTTAGTTGTTTATTTGAGATGTTTCTTGTTTCTTGAGGTAGGATTGTATTGCTATAAACTTCCCTGTAGAACTGCTTTTGCTGCATCCCATAGGTTTTGGGTCGGCATGTTTTCCTTGTCATTTGTTTCTAGGTATTTTTTTATTTCTTCAGTGATCTCTTGGTTATTAAGTAGTGTATTGTTTAGCCTCCATGTGTTTTGTTTTTAACAGATTTTTTCCTGTAATTGATATCTAGTCTCATAGTATTGTGGTCAGAAAAGATACTTTATACGAGTTCAGTTTTCTTAAATTTACCAAGGCTTGATTTGTGACCCAAGATATGATCTATCCTGGAGAATGTTCCATGAGCACTTGAGAAGAAAGTGTATTCTGTTGTTTTTGATGGAATGTTGTATAAATATCAATTAAGTCCACCTTGTTTAATGTATCATTTAAAGCTTGTGTGTCCTTATTTATTTTCATTTTGGATGATCTATCCATTGGTGAAAGTGGGGTGTTAAAATCCCCTACTATGATTGTGTTACTGTTGATTTCCCCTTTTATGGCTGTTAGCATTTGCCTTATGTACTGAGGTGCTCCTATGTTGGGCGCATAAAGATTTACAATTGTTATATCTTCTCCTTGGATTGATCCTTGATCATTATGTAGTGTCCTTCTTTGTCTCTTGTAACAGTCTTTATTTTAAACTCTGTTTTGTCTGATATGAGTATTGCTACTCCAGCTTTCTTTTGATTTCCATTTGCACGGAATATCTTTTTCCATCCCCTCACTCTCAGTCTGTATGTGTCCCTAGGTCTGAAGTGGGTCTCTGGTAGACAGCATATATATGGGTCTTGTTTTTGTATCCATTCAGCCAGTCTATGTCTTTTGGTGGGAGCATTTACTCCATTACATTTAAGGTAAGTATCAATATCTATGTTCCTATTACCGTTTTCTTAATTGTTTTGGGTTTGTTATTGTAGATATTTTCCTACTCTTGTGTTTCCTGCCTAGAGAAGTTCCTTTAGCATTTGTTGTAGAGCTGGTTTGGTGGTGCTGAATTCTCTTAGCTTTTGTTTATCTGTAAAGGTTTTAATTTCTCTGTTTAATCTGAATGAGATCCTTGCTGGGTAGAGTAATCTTGGTTGTAGGTTTTTCCCTTTCATCACTTTATATATGTCGTGCCACTCCCTTCTGGCTTGCAAAGTTTCTGCTTACCTTATGGGGATTCCCTTGTATGTTATTTGTTGGTTTTCCCTTGCTGCTTTTAATATTTTTTCTTTGTATTTCATTTTTGATAGTTTGATTAATATGTGTCTTGGTGTGTTTCTCAGTTTGATTATTATGTGTCTTGGCGTGTTTCTCCTTGGGTTTATCCTGTATGGGACTCTCTGTGCTTCCTGGACTTGATTGACTATTTCCTTTCCTATATTAGGGAAGTTTTCAACTATAATCTCTTCAAATATTTTCTCAGTCCCCTTCTTTTTCTCTTCTTCTTCTGGGACCCCTATAATTCGAATGTTGGTGTGTTTAATGTTGTCCCAGAGGTCTCTGAGACTGTCCTTAATTCTTTTCATTCTTTTTTTTTTAAATCTGCTCTGCAGTAGTTATTGCCACTCTTTTATCTTCCAGGTCACTTATCCGTTCTTCCGCCTCAGTTATTCTGCTCTTGATCCCTTCTAGAGAATTTTTTTTTTAAGATGTTGGGAGTAGGAGTTTATTAATTTATTACTTGATTTTTGCTGTGTTGGGTCTTTGTTTCTGTGCGAGGGCTTTCTCTAGTTGTGGCAAGCAAGGGCCACTCTTCATCGCGGTGTGCGGGCCTCTCACTATCGCGGCCTCTCTTGTTGCGGAGCACAGGCTCCAGACACGCAGATTTGGTAGTTGTGGCTCACGGGCCTAGTTGCTCCGCGGCATGTGGGATCCTCCCAGTCCAGGGCTCGAACCCGTGTCCCCTGCATTAGCAGGCAGATTCTCAACCACTGCGCCACAAGGGAAGCCCCCTTCTAGGGAATTTTAAATTTCATTTATTGTGTTGTTCAGCATTGTTTGTTTGCTCTTTAGTTCTTCTAGGTCCCTGTTAAATGTTTCTTGTATTTTCTCCATTCTATTTCCAAGATTTTGGATCATCTTTACTATCAATACTCTGAATTCTTTTTCAGGTATACTGCCTATTTCCTCTTCATTTGTTCGTTCTGGTGGGTTGTTACCTTGCTCCTTCATCTGCTGTGTGTTTCTCTGTCTTCTCCTTTTGCTTAACCTACTGTGTTTGGGGTCCCCTTTTTGTAGGCTGCAGGTTCGTAGTTCCTGTTGTTTTTTGTGTCTGCCCCTGGTGGCTAAGGTTGGTTCAGTGGGTTGTGTAGGCTTCCTGGTAGAGGGTACTGGTGCCTGTGTTCTGGTTGATGAGTCTGTATCTTGTCTTTCTGTTGGGCAGGACTGTGTCCGGTGGTGTGTTTTGGCGTGTCTGTGACCTAATTTTGATTTTAGGCAGCCTGTCTACTAATGGGTGGGGTTGTGTTCCTGTCTTGCTAGTTGTTAGGCATAGGGTGTCCAGCACTGTAGCTTGCTGATGATTGAGTGGAGCTGGGTCTTAGTGTTGAGATGGAGATCTCTGTAAGACCTTTCGCCATTTGATATTACGTGGGGCCGGGAGATCTCTCGTGCATCAATGTCTTGAACTCGGCTCTCCCACCTCAGAGGCTCAGGACTGACACCCGGCTGGAGAACCAAGACTCTTTCAGCCACCTGGAAAAAAGAGAAAAAGGGAAAAAATATATATATATCATTGTTCCCAAAGTCCACCGCCTCAATTTTGGGATGATTCGTTGTCTCTTCAGGTATTCCAGAGATGCGGGGTACATCAAGTTGATTGTGGAGGTTTAATCCGCTGCTCCTGAGGCTGCTGGGTGAAATTTCCCTTTCTCTTCTTTGTTTGCACAGCTCCTGGGGTTCCACTTTGGATTTGGCCCCCGCCTCTGCATGTAGGTCGCCCTCTGGCATCTTTTCTGTGCTCAGGCGGGATGGAGTTAAAGGAGCAGGAGATTAGGGGGCTCTGGCTCACTCAGGCCGGGATGTGGGGGGGGTGAGGGAGGGGCACGGAATGCAGGGAGAGTCTGCGGCGGCAGAGGCTAGCGTGACGTTGCAAGAGCCTGAGGAGCCCCGTGTGTTCTCCCAGGGAAGTTGTCCCTGGATCATGGGACCCTGGCAGTGGCGGGCTGCACAGGCTCCCGAGGGGAGGTGTAGATAGAGACCTGTGCTTGCACACAGGCTTCTTGGTGGCTGCGGTAGCAGCCATAGCGTCTCATGCCCGTTTCTGGAGTCCACGCTGATAGCCATGGCTCGCGCCCATTTCTGGAGCTCATTTAGGTGGTGCTCTGAATCCCCTCTCCTTGCGCATCCCGAAGCAATGGTCTCTTGCCTCTTAGGCAGGTCCAGAGTTTTTTCCAGACTCCCTCCCGGCTAGCTGTGGCGCACTAGCTCCCTTCATTCTGTGTTCACGCAGCCAATGCCAGTCCTCTCTCTGGGATCTGACCTCCAAAGCCAGAGCCTGAGCTCCCAGCCCCCGCCCGCCCCAGCGGTTGAGCGCACAAGCCTCTCGGGCTGGTGAGTGCTGGTCAGCACCTGTCCTCCGTGCAGGAATCTCTCCGCTTTGCCTTGCGCGCCCCTGTTGCCGCTCTCTCCTCCATGGCTCTGAAGCTTCCCCCCTCCGCCACCCACAGTCTCCGCCCGTGAAGGGGGTTCCTAGTGTGTGGAAACTCTTCCTCCTTCACAGCTCCCTCCCACTGGCGCAGGTCCCGGCTCTATTCTTTTGTCTCTGTTTTTTCTTTTTTCTTTTGCCCTACCCAGGTACATGGGGAGCTTCTTGCCTTTTGGGAAGTCTGAGGTCTTCTGCCAGCGTTCAGTTGGTGTTCTGTAGGGGTTGTTCCACAGGTAGATGTATTTCTATGTATTTGTCAGGAGGAGGGTGATCTCCACGTCTTACTCTTCTGCCATCTTGAAGGTCTCCCCTCATAATATGTTTTTAAGCCTCCATAGCGCATACTTCCCAAAGAATGGAGTCACACTGATTTCAGGTCTGAACACAAATCATCAGGAACAACAAAACTGTAAGATAAAAGATATTTCCTTTGTGCCTGGCATTCTCCATCTCTTGTTGTTTTCATGTTTCCCTTGTCTTGAGCCTGAATATGGAGCAATTTTGCTTTATGTTTTTGGTGCTGTGCCCATCACACCTGTGATGCTCTCTGAACAAAGGCCTACTCGCTGCTGGGTACAGGAATTGGGCCTGGGCCTCGAGTAGATTGGTCTTGGAGACAAATGAACAGGGCACCTTGCATCCCCTTCCATTTTGCCTGTCTTAAGGAAGAGGCCAAGCGGTCCCCTCCCTTTGCAAGTAGAGCAGAATGTACTTTCTTAAAACTATTAAAATATCACAGTTGGGTTCAATTATCTGCAGAAATAGACTCACATAAAGGGAAAGCTTACAAAGGGGAAATTTGTACCAAATAACAGGCTACGTTTTTGTTAAAAAAATTTTTTTTCAAGGCTATCTGGTTTAAAGTCTGACTGTCCAGGAGAGAGAAAAAAAAGAAAAGAAAAGAAAAGAAGGAAAGAATAAAAAGACACTAAAGTACTTAAAGATTCTTGAGTGTGAATTAAAGTGTGAGTGATCATACGCTCTTTACCAGCAATGCAGCCTGCCAGGGGCTTCCCATCCTTGACCTTCTTCCTCACCTTCTACTCCCCTACTCTCAGAGGATGGTCAGGCAAGGAAAGTGAGCCTCAAGAACCTTAGCTATTCTAAGTCCCTAGCTCTGCCTACCTGCCATCCAGCTGAACTAGATGGCCTAAGGTCTCACAAAGCTGACTTAGTCCTATCTCTTGGTCTTGGTGTAAACCCTTTCTCCCATCTGCAGGTCTGTATTACAGATTATAGCCTTGTAATAAATGACCACAAACTGAGTGGCATAGTGGTTTATCTCACAGTGTATGTAGGTCAGAAGTCCAGGTACTGGTTAACTGGATCTTTTGCTGAGGGTATCAGGCTGAAATCAGGGTGTCAGCCAGTTGTATTTTTTCTGGAGGCCCTGGGGAAGAATCTGCTTCCAAGATCATTCAGGTTGTTGCTCATATGTCTTCAGAATCAGTTCCTAGAAGTCAGATTTCTGGGTCAACAGTTAAATTCAGTTGTAATTTTATTAGATGTTATCGAATTCCCTTCCATAGAGATTGTACCATTTTACATTTCCATCAGCAGTGTATACAAGTAGATACCAAAATCTATGATGCAGAAGTCCCTTGTAGAAAATGGCATAGTATTTTCATATACCCTACACACAACCTCCTTTTTATTTTGTCATTTCTAGATTACTTAAAACACCTAATACAACATAGGTGCTATGTAAATAGCTGTAAATACATTGTAAATGCTATGTAAATAGTTGCTGGTGTGTGGCAAATTAAAGTTTGCTTTTGAGAACTTTTTGGAATTTTTTTTCCTGAATATTTTCAATCCATGGTTGGTTGTGGAACCCACGGTTACAGAGAGCTGACTATATTAAGTTGCAGATTTTTTCCCAGTTTGTTGTTTGTCTTTCTACTTTGCTTATGCTATTTTCCATGCATTTAAAACTTTATAAACTTATTTTTATTTTGCATAATCAGATTTATTAGTATTTTTGTTATTGCATCTGGAGTTTTTAATCACATTTAGGAAAGTTATTCACTGCTCCCAGGTTATAAAGGAATTCACCTGTGTTTTCTCCTGATGCTTGTATGGTTTCATTTTTAATGTTTTTTCTACTGGCACACGAATAGCCAAAATTAGCTATGGAACAGGAAAGAAAATTCAAACATAGACCCAACTGCATACGGAAATTTAGTACACAATTAGGTAGCATCTCAAATCTGTGGGGAAAGAAAAGACTTTTTTTTTTGCGGTACGCAGGCCTCTCACTGCTGTGGCCTCTCCCGTTGCAGAACACAGGCTCCGGACGCACAGGCTCAGCGGCCATGGCTCACGGGCCCAGCCGCTCCGCGGCATGTGGGATCTTCCCGGACCGGGGCACGAACCCGTGTCCCCTGCGTCGGCAGGCGGACTCTCAACCACTGCGCCACCAGGGAAGCCCCATTTTTAATGTTTAAATATGATTTGTTTGAAATTTATCCTGATATATAGGCATAAGGAATGGAATTAATTTTATTTTTTTCCATATGTCTGTTAAGTTATCCCAACAACACTGATTAAAAAGGCTTTTCGGGGCTTCCCTGGTGGCGCAATGGTTGAGAGTCCGCCTGCCGACGCAGGGGACACGGGTTCGTGCCCCGGTCCGGGAAGATCCCACATGCCGCGGAGCGGCTGGGCCCGTGAGCCATGGCCGCTGAGCCTGTGCGTCCGGAGCCTGTGTTCTGCAACGGGAGAGGCCACAGCAGTGAGAGGCCTGCGTACCGCAAAAAAAAAAGTCTTTTCTTTCCCCACAGATTTGAGATGCTACCTAATTGTGTACTAAATTTCCGTATGCAGTTGGGTCTATGTTTGAATTTTCTTTCCTGTTCCATAGCTAATTTTGGCTATTCGTGTGCCAGTTACCAAACTGTTTTAATTATATAGACTTTACAATGTATTTTATTTTGTTATCTAATAGGTCATTCTAGTTTTATTTCTGTGCTTTCCTTTGTGTGTGTGTGTGTGTGTGTGTGTGTGTGTGTGATGAACCCCAGAAGAGAGCCAAACACTGACTCCTGAGAAATTTCAACTCCTAAACGTAGATAGAAGAGGGTAAGCTGGCAAAGGAATCTGGGAAAGGAGAGGCTCTAGAGTAGGAGGTAACCAGAGATGTGCAGTCTCAAGGAAGTCAGGGCGAGTACTTTAGGACTGAGATACTGATCTCTTGTGTCAGGTGCTGCCACAATATCTCATAAGATGAGGAGTAAGAAGCATCCGTGGTTGTCACTGGGTGGGAGTAGAGTGAGTGAGCTATGGGGTGAACGGGAGGATTAGGAGATACATTTAAGTGTAGACAACCCTTGAAAAGTTTCTCAGTATAAGAGGAAGGAAAGGAAATGAGAAAAGGTCGTACCCAGAACGGGTATAGGGAAATTTTTCTGTTGTCTTTTTAACAAATTGAGGTGAAATTCACATAATTTAAAGTTAACCATTTTAAGCTGAGCAATTCAGTGGCCTTTAATACATTCACAGTCACCACCTCTATCCAGTTCCAAAACGTTTTCATCACTCCAAAGGGAAAGGAGTCTCCCCATTACCCACACCCCACCCCCCAGCCTTTGGCAACCACCAAACTCCTTTCTGTTTTTATGGATTAACCTATTCTGGATATTTTATATAAATGGAATCATACAATATGTGACTTTTTGTGTCTGGCTTCTTTCACTTAGCATAATGTTTTCAAAGTTCATCAGTGTTGGAGAAATTGGAGACTGTATACATGCTGATAGAAAGACTGTAGTACACAGGGACAGGTGGAATATTCAGGAGAGAGGGTGGATAAGAGGAAGCTTCTTGAAAAGATACACTCCATCCATTTGTAAGGGGGAAGTTGGGGAGACCCCATCTGATAACTTCTGTATGCTCCATGATGTAGAAGGCCAGGCCTCCACTAAGAATAGGGAGTCAGAGGTTTCAGGGAGGGTGGATGATCTGAATAAATGATTGAGTAGAGGGGTATAGTGTGCTAACTAGAGAAACGTGGTTATGATTTGTGGGTGGTACTAGACACTTTGTCCACTATTTATTTCAGTTCACAAAAGGTCTTTTGAGGAAGTTCCCCAAATGTTGCATCATCACAGAGCGACTGTTTACTTGTTTCTGCTTCTTTCTTCCAAGACAGTGCTATAGCCATACCAGAGCTTAGGGTCCTGCCATAAATAGGACCCACAAGGTTTTACAGCTTCACTAGTGTAAAAAGTTTTTCGTTGGGTTGTCCTGAAGCAGACACTGAGATTGATGATGGGGTTCAGTCTATTTATAAGGGATCAACATCTGTGAAAGGAAGGGGAAGGAGGTAGGATTGGACAGAGAATGAAGTCAAACTGTGATGCAAACTCAATGAAGCCATGGCCATCCCAGCAAGGAGTTCTGGAGTGAGTATTGTTTTTCAGATTGCCTTACATTAGGCCACAGTGGTTAGGTTTTTATACCCATTCCTGGCTCAGTCCCCAATTATAGGCTGCCCCTGAACATCATGACCTTGACCAAAGTAGCTCTCTGCAGGTGAGACAAACCCTGAAGGAGCTGACACTATAGGTTGCCTGCTGACCTAT
Organism: Physeter macrocephalus; assembly: GCF_002837175.3. Lineage (NCBI taxonomy): Eukaryota > Metazoa > Chordata > Mammalia > Artiodactyla > Physeteridae > Physeter > Physeter macrocephalus. The sequence goes on from NC_041221.1 coordinate 135,501,914, forward strand.
GCAAGTCTTTCCTTGGAAGGGGGATCTGAGCATATCTGCCACAGTATAACTGGGAACCATGCTGGAACAGCTTGGAGTTGAGGCATATGGGAAGCAGACTTCTTTAGGATGACTCTTCCCATTATTGCCCCAGGAAGTGTTCTTAGAAACTAAGTCGACGGACAGGAGCTGGGTGGACAGGTAGCGTTGGCACCAGAAATTACACTCTGCTTCTCAGAGTGTAGAGAAGCAGGTAGAATGAGTTGAGCTGTGGCATTTGAGGAGTTGGGCACAAGTTCCCATGGGGAGCAAAATCTCGCTTATTAGAAGGGCTTTATTCTCAGCCAATCAACTAACCAGGATTGGTTTGGATTTTGAAAATGTTTAATGATGTTTTTGACTTCACTATTCTTTGTCAGAAAAATCACAAAATGGAAAGGGCACCTAGTCAGCAGTCAGCAAATGTTTGGTAAACGAGTGAATGAAAGAACCATTGTGGGCCGAGCAGTGGCAGGAAGCAGGGGGTCAGAATTCTGTGTCATCTTTTTAGAGGAATCTGTGCTCCAGAGGTAGCAGCTTGACAGGCTTAATAATAGCTCAACATGGAAAGAGAGGGTGAGGGATAGAGTTTGGAACAGAGGCACAGTGGTTCAGGGAGGGATAGGGAGATTCCCAGGTGATAGTAGACAGGGGCCAACTGCCTCAGCTGGCTTGTAGGAAGAGAGGGTGCGTACCTGGAAGTGGACAGGTAGCTGGATACTTGCCACACGTAGTCATTTGGGAAATGAAGGGAGTGGTCTTGTTATCTTTTCTCTGAGGAGGCTTTACCCACTCCCATTGTTTGAGAATTACGTGGCTTTCTTCTGCTTCTAGTAGCTCCCTCCCATAGCCTCACAGCCCCACCCACTCTATCACCTCCTCCCTCCAGAACTTATAACAATATGACTGACCCCCACTCTGGTCACTGATTGCCCCCAGTTCCCATAAGCTGTTGTTTTACCTCAGGGAGCCAGGCTGTGACCCTCAGCCCCCTCTTGGTTCTTAGAGTCTCTCAGTGTCCTTGTGGCCTCTCTCTTCTTGATGTAACATGGACCTCATGGCACCTCTCATTTCCAAGACACTAATATTTGTTGTCAGCCCCCTTGATTCCCTCACCTTGTTGTCATATAGGGGAAAAGGTGGGACCATTGCAGGATGTTGGATTAGGAATGAAGAATTGCTATAGGGTGGAAGTTAGAGTCCTGGGGTCTGGGCTGGAATTGGTGTCTAATTGCTAGTTCTAGGAGTGGAGTTGGAGCTGGAAGAGGGGGGAAGGAAGATAGCCTATAAATGTAGTTTATTATTATTTTAATAACTCTCTCTAATTTATATTGAAGTTAAATTTGGCAAATTGCTTTTACATCTGTTACTGCACTGGGGTCCATTCTTACCTATTTTCTGACTCCTTTTCTCCTTCCTACTTTTCAGATGTAGCCTTTTATCAAGGCTGTCGAAAGAAAAGTATTATTTCTTCTCTCTTCACTTTCTGTCTCAGGGATTTCTGGCTTCAGCTCTCATTGCCATGCCGATGACTCCCAAGCCTGTATTTCCAGCCTCAGCCTTACCTCCTGAACCCCCATCCCATATTTTCAGCTGCCTGATGTATATCCACCTGTCCCATTGGTGCTACACATTCTTTAAAACCAAGCTCATAATTTCCTCCAAAACCCATTCTTCTTCCTATTTAATTATGGCATCATTATTCTCCCAGTTACCTTACCTTGAAACTTTGGCATCTCTCTTCTTCCCTTCCCCCCAGCCCATTCTCATCAGTCACCTCACTTTGCTGTGTCCCATCACTTGTTTCCCTTACCACTGCTCCCTCTTGTTCCCACCCCATGACTTCTTACTGAGCTGTGGCTCCTTGCCCAGTTTCCCCAACTCTAGGTCCATCTGCCTCCAGGTATATCCTATGCATAATTGGCTACTGCTTCAGTCTGTGTAAGCCACTGTTCTTCTGTCTAAGCCATTGTAACATCAATTTTCCCTGAAGAAACTGAAATGCTTCCCCACTGCCTACAGAGTTAAGGTACAACTACTCAGCCTGGGTTGTGAGGCCCCATAACCTCTCTCTTTCTTCCTTACCTCCTATTACGATCCTATACATACCTCATTTTCTAGCCATGGAACTGCTTCTGTTTCCCTGAGTGTGTCCTGGACTTTCCTTCTTTGTTCATGTTACTTTTCATCCTGAAGCTTCTTTTCCACTTCCCAATTTCTCCACTCCCTTGTCCCCCCAGCCTGCATAATTTCTACCTGTTAAAATCATGTTGATTTATATATATTACAATAGAGTACTGTGACACTGTTGAGAAATGAAGTAGGTGTATATGTGCTGACATGGAATGATATTGAAGGTATGCTGCTAGATGATTAAAAAGCATGTTGTATAACAATATATATTTATGATTCCATTCTTAAAAAAATTGTTGATAGTAAATGTATATGAATGTATAGAGAAAAAATTGGAAAACTATGCCCTTTTAATGATAATTCTTGAAGAAAAGTAATGATTATAGGGATTATAGGATGATTATATATTCATGTAATATTTGATTTTTAAAATAAAATGGTTGTATATTTCTATAGTAATCAGAAACCATAAAGCACGGAAAAAATGAGAAACAAGTTTTCCCCAGCCTTCAGGGTTCATCCAGATTTTCTCCTCCCTAGTTTTTCCCAGTGGCAGGTGCTTATGCTTTCCACTCCTCCAGCTCCCAACCCCACCCCACAACCTCTCCCATGAAACTCACATCGAGCATCATATTATAGTAATTTTTGGATTTGCCTTACTCCCCACTTACTGCTCCTGAATCAGGAGTTGGTATCATTTGAATCCTTGAACACCTATAGGGTCTGGCTGGGTGCTCATGCTCAGTGGCTGCTCCATCTTTGTTGAGCTGGGCTGCCATGCCCCGCACATATCTGGGTATCCTGGGGCTTTAGTGCTCCTGTGCCTTGGGAGGGACTAAAGGCCCTGCTCTTTCAATAGCAGGAGCTATATGCCTGATGGAGCTGATCGATTGGCCTTTAATTTATTACCAGCTTCCTGACTAGGGTCCCAATGATTATGATTGGTAAGGATGTGATTGAAAGTCTCATCTGTGTTCTTACTGATCCCTAGAGGAATCAATTTCCACGTAGCAACCTAGGCGCTAACCTAGCATTAGATAAATTCAACTCAGCAATCCATCAAGACACAAAGTAATTGCAGTGTGGATTAGTGCCTGCCATGAATGGCAGGAGGAAATGATGGAAGAATTTTAGGCTAAAGGGGCTGAGCTGTCCAGCCTCTAGGGAATCTGTTATTCTACCAGCTCACCAGTCTCTCTCTTGAGCTTTAATGATATCTGCTTTGCAGGTGCAGCCAGGCTCCAGATCAGCATAGATTCTGGTCTCTGCATCAACCGACTTATACCACATAGTGAGAGACTTTTCTGTTTGGCCTCAGTTAGCTTTCTTGGGGGTAGGCAGCAGAGGTTGTTGACAGTTAGGATTTGGTTGTTCCTGAAATACTATCAGGCTCAGTGTGTCCTCAGCCTGGCTCAGAGACAGAGGGAGGCAGTGTCAGTGGTGGAAGAAGTGCTTTTGAAGTCCTTCTTCAGACAGATCTGGGTTGGAGACCTGGTTCTGCCACCAGCCTGATGGCTACTGTAGACAGGAACCACTGTGGTTTGCAGAATCAAAATGCCTGGTAATTTGATGTTTGGTAAATATTTGTTGAGTTGGGCTAGTTGTATAACCAAAGTATTCTTGTCTGTAAAATGGGAATACCTACCCCACAGAATTGTTGTGAAAATGAAATAAGATATGTATAGAAGCTATTCTAATGCCTAGCATCAAGAGGTAGTTGGTAACTTATTGGTAACTGCTAATTTCCTCTTTTCTGCCCCCCTTCCCTCTTATACCCTTAAAGGTTAGAAATCTTATGACTTACTATGTACACACTTAATAGGTTACAGTGAGAATGACTTGAGCATATCTCATTTTTAGCAGGTATGGCCTTTCTCCCCATCTAGGTTGTCTTCTGTGGTCCTTATAGCCATCCACATGGTCTGTGAAGGCTTTATTCACATCAGTGGCTCATGGCACAGCAGTATGGTGTGGTGTAGTGGAGAGAGCCAAGGACTAGGGCAAGATACTTGAGCTCCTCATCATTTTTCTTATCTGCAAAAAAGTAATATTTACCCTATCTAGAATTTATATTGCAGTTAAGATCTTTTTCTAAGAGGGAATTCCCCTACCCCCATTGTTCCTGAAGGATGCTGTATCCTGTTTCATGCCTCCTTACCTGGTGCCTTGACTGTACTCACTTTACTTCTCTTGAATGTCTGTCTTAGGATACGAATTTATCAAGTGAACTACTATTGACACCGCATTGTGATAACAGTGATTAATGCCGTGCTCATAGTGTGGTAGTACAACTCTTTTATGCGGCTGCCTGCTAATTAAAAGGACTTTGAGTAGCTTTTAGTAAAAGATGTATGATTGCTTAAATATAAATTAGAATTAGTTTAAACTCTTTGTGGGTGTGGGATTGGGGAAAACAAATATAATAACTACCTTGGCTACTTTGGTTACAGGATCTAAACATTAAATGTAATTCTGAATGTCCTGGCAGGCAAGAGAAAAAGGGAAATATGATGAATCATTTAATTACCATCTAATAAAATAGTCAAAAATTATAAAACAGGTTGTCTGCTGAGAGCTTTTTCCTGGTACTAGTAAGAACTGATCTAAAAGCATTTTTATAATAGACATTAAATCATGTACTGGACAATGTCTTTAACAAGATTTTTTCAGAAAATGTAGAATTTTTTTTTCCTATCTGTTCCTTATATAGAACATGAACAAAACCTGATGGCATACAAGAAAGCAGGTTTCAGTGAATTTGTTTTGTAGGGGAAAAATCCAGTGAGCATTCTTCTGTTTTAACTAGGGTACAATATAGAGTCCCCTTAGCAGAATGGAGAGAGCCTGTACTTTAGATTGCCTTCCTCAGATATCTGCTCTGTCAGGTTGGTTTTTGGCAGGGACTTGAATAGTGGTCAGATTAAGACTGAAAACTTTGGCCAGGACTTGGTACAGTCTAACTGGTCAGTGTTTCATCTTTCAAGACAGCGCTTTATCTGGAATGATCCATTTGTGTTCATACTCTGTGCATTGTGACAATGTAAAAATGATTGCACACATGTTGACTTTTTAATAAAAATCCTAATGAATTGTTTAACTGTTTTCATTAGGGTGTCCAATGGGTGGTAAAATCTGTATCCAGCAAGTTTTGTGTTTATGTAAAGCTTTATTTGGAGAACAGAACATCAACTCACAATCTATTGCCAAGTACAATAACATGCATCCACCCCCCCTAACCCCCTACCCCCACTGAAGATGGTAACCTTCAGTTACATAAGAAATTCTTTTGTTTAAGATCAGAAGTAAATATGGGCCTAGGAGATTTGCTGAAAGATGTTAGTTGTGGCTATATGAGAGAAAGTAGAAATCCCAGGTTTTCCTATTTGTTCCCTTTGGTTTTTCTCTTCTTGGGACTTTGAAGTTGGCATGGAGAAGAAAAAAAGTGGAAATTGGAAAATGTTGGTATAGCCAGTGCACATTTGCTGATGGGTACAGTTCCTTCAGACCTCAGAAATGGAGGAAAACCACAGGCTATATATGAATAAAGTGATTATGAAGTTATTTTCTTACTTCGTTGAACCTTTTGGTTTCAGTTAACGTAAGATGCTATTCAGTAGAGTTTGATTTTCCATTTAGTCCTTTTTTGCCACCACCTGAACTAAAGAAATCCAGTGAAGTTCATTATCCCTTTGCCCCTCCTTAGTAAGTTATTTTCCATCTCATCTCCCTTCATCTCTGAAACGGTTATCTGAATTGTTTGGGAGGGCAGGGTATTCTATACCTGTTTTCATCTATTATTTATGTTTGCATTCAATTATACTCAGCGTTCCTTTCAGTTATGGAGATGACCCTTGAGCATTTTTATTTCAAGGAATAGGTATCAGTTATAACAGTTAGCTTGGAGAGAGGGGAATTACCCATAATTCTTGTCCTCAGAAGAGATGTAGTACTAATGGATCCCTGGCCTCCTTCCTCTCTGATTCTGGAGAGCCACTGCTCTTGTGTACTCCTTGGCTTAGGGTCTTCTGAAGTGGAACTGGCAAGAGATACTCAGTATTGTAAACCAGATTTGAATCCCCTAGAGGGGCCTCTGCTGTAAGGCCCCAGGACTTCAGCTTATGTTTGGGCCATCATGCCTCTCAAATCCCTTTTCCATCTGTTGTTTGACTGGGCCCTCTCAGTACTTCAGGGATGCGTCATTTGTGAAATGTGGATCTACTTTTGTGCTGTTTAATATGGTAGTCGCTAACCATTTGTGACTATTTAAATTTAAATTAATCAGAATTAAATAAAATTTAAAATTCAGTTCCTTGGTTTCATTAGTGACATTTCAATTGCTCAATAGCCATGTGTGACCAGGGCCTGCTGCAATGGACAGCATGGATTTAGAACATTTCTATCATCACAGGAAGTTCTGTTGAACAGTGCTAATTTAGAAAGTAAATGGCTGATGCTAGTCTGCCTTAATTGACTGCTGATGTGGAAACATAACCTCCTTTTCTGCATTATCTCTTAAATAGCTGCTTTATGGTTGTTGTTATTTTGCTGCTTTATTAATTTAAAGTTCTCAAGTAGAAGGTGCTAGATAGTACTAGCTAAAGCCATTGGCAGCAACACTGTGTTCTCTGCCTCTTGTTGCCTGGCATTTTATACGTGTGCCATGTGGTGGTGGTTCTCCATCCACTGGGAATGGTGAGGAGTTGACATGCAGGTTGTGAGGCCAAGCTTCTCAGCAGAGAAGCTGTACCTGATCATGTGGGTGGCTTCTGCATGTTGGGACCTGCCTTCTCCTGCTGCTCTGACTCTCCCCAGCAGGGAGGCATGAAGAAGGTAGGTCTAGTGAAATTGGGAGGCTCAGGTGGGAAGATGCTTGGCTTTCAGGACCTATAGAGTGAAAATCAAGTCCAAAGGGTTCCACAAGAGTTGAGATGATTCCAGAAATGAAGATTTTTTAAAAATTTCCCAGATGCCTAAATGAGAGATTGGGAAGCATTTTTGTCAATTACAATTTTGTCTGCTATAATTCTTAGTAATTTTTTTCAGGCAAGGTGAGGTTAGGCAAATATTAGAGACACAGGAGTGTATAGTAACCAAATATTGTTTGCTGTGTACCTAGAAAGGTGAATGTGAGATTTTTTATGGAAAAATATAGCCACATTGCATAAGTGACCCTGGAGGGACATCTTTGCTGCCCTGGGCTCATACAAAATCTTTCCAAATCCCATATCTAGATATGTGCGTCCTCGATCTGTGCTTTAGTTTTTCCGGGCAGCGTTAGAGGGAATGAGGACAGTGGAAGGCACGCTCATATACGCCACTCCTACCCTGCCATGCCCTCCTCCTAACGTGCACTTAATTGTATGATTTGTCCTAGGATGAGCTAAAGATTTGATCCAAAAGATGACTCTCTTAACAATGGGATTTAATTAGTAGGATTTTGGAGAGTATTGGGATTTTAGTGTCTTTCTGATAGCCGTCAAATCCCAGCTCATCAGTGACTGTTTTGGTGCCTCTGCATAGAACTGTGCCCCCTGCTCTACCCTTTCAGGTTTATTCAGAGAGTTGACTTTGGGGAAACTTACCCATGATGTGTGGCAAGGCCTCAGTTTCTAGGCTCAGGAGGTATGGTGGTAGCTGTTAGGAAAAGCTAAGGGAGATTAAACAATAAATTCCCAGAGAGAATGAAAATGATTGTTAGATTGGAATTATATTCTAGACAAGAAGAGTTTGGGGAGATGGAGTTTTGTTGTAGGGTGCGACTCTGGCCTCCTTTCCCTGGATTTGGGCCTGTTAGAATTTCATTATGAAAACCTATGAGAACTCAATGAAACACCACTCCACTTAATGGGTGGGCTCTCAGGTGGTCATTTGTCTTCTGAGCCTCAGGACCTCTCTGTAGATCAGCGGTCCCCAACCTTTTTGGCACCAGGGACTGGTTTCATGGAGGACAATTTTTCCACGGATGGTGGTTGGTGGGGGTGGGTGGGGGAGATGGTTCAGGCGGTAATGCCAGTGATGGGGAGCAGCCGATGAAGCTTCGCTCACCCGCCACTCACCTCCTGCTGAGTGGCCCCGTCCCTAACAGGCCGTGGACTGGTACTGGTCCGTAGCCCGGGGGTTGGGGACCCCTGCTGTAGATCATGGAATGCCTCCTCCATTCCACTGAGCCTGTAGTCAGCTGCTGTCCTTTCTCAGGATATGCTGCCATGCTGTGAACTATACAGAAATTCAAGTTAAAGTAGTGTCCCTGGACACTGTGAGCTTGTCATTGAAAGTAATGGAGAACATTTAACCGATGCTTATGACAAGATATGTAAAGTATAAAAAATGTGAAATGAGGAAGTCTTGGGTATTGGATAATAGAAATTTGGGGGAAATTGAAATGTATGTCAAGTTTTATACTTTTTGTAGTTTTGAAGTTATTTATTTTGGAAATGAAGAAGGAATTACGCATTTTGTTCATAAAGGTATCATATATTTAGCACCATGAAATCCCAGAAAAATTGGGGAAGATTTGTTTTTAGATTGTGGAGGAGGGTATGGTTAAAGAACCAGAATTAGTCCTGAGAAGGGAATAGCTTTTTTATGTCTTATTGGAGGCTCTTTTATTGCTCAATTTGGGTCACAGTGGTCTTTGAATAAGAGTGACCATTAGCCATACCAGTTGAAGGAAAATTGGTTTCTTTGTTACTGTGCTGGTGAAATAATGGAGTGGCTATAAATCTGACCTTTTTGACATCATGCCCTCAGTTTTTAAAATGTCCACCCACCTGTCACAGGCCCTAGGGATACTTACTTACTCTTCTAAATGGAGATGCTCTGAGCTACCAGAGCCCAGAGATTGATTGCAGGATGGAGCAACGTACAAATGACTGTATCAGTATCAAGCTTTTGCTGTTTCCAAGGTGTGTATATTCAGCCATTTTAGTGGTTTTCCATGTGATGCATTTGACTTTTAGCATCCGTTGCTAAAGTAATGGTAACATATTCTGTTATCCATTTGTTTATTTATGGTCTTGTTTTCTACCCTTGCAAACCTTGATATAGGTACACAGCTTCAGAAATGTACACATACCAGAGTAATAGGTAACTCTGATTTGGTTACAAGGCAATAATTTAAGTTGACAGGTTTAGCTGATAACATAAAACACAAGAGAGAAATAGGATCAGTTTATAATGTCAGCAGCAGCCCTGAGAGTGAGTTGCTGCCTTGGGACTGACTCTGGTACTGTTGTTTTGTCTAATATTATTATAAAGCAAAATAAACTGATGTCTGTGAAAATCTGGCTGACCAAGATGAAAAGAATAGGGCTGTAAATTAGCTGCTTCCTTTTTGTTACTTTTAAGCAACTTTCAGAAGGGACTAAATAACAGGACATTAGGGTCCTTGGAAAGATCTGGGGTCCAGCTCCTCTGGAATGCCAAGAGAATGGATGGCCCTGCTTGTGGCAAGTCCTATTGGGAATCAAAACTTGCCAGTTCTGCATGCCTCACTATGTCTGTCCTGGGAAAATGGAACCTTAGAATAGAGGTGTTTGTGAAGTCCAGATGTCTGAAAGCTAGACCTTGTGGAAGGTCATTGTAGGTTCTGTCACTATGACTGCCATAGCCATGCAAAATGATGTGAAATATTTTGCTGATCTGTAAAAACTGAAATCAATTCAGCATAATAGGCATTGACACACGAGATCACCATCTCCCTCATGGAAAATAAATATTCCTGCTTTACCTTGACATTTATTCCCCATAAATGCACCAGCGTTTATGTAGCATTATCTTATAATCGTGTTTTATTCCCTGTGACGAGCTCTATTATTGATGTCTGCAGAGCCAGGGAAGTGGTGGGGACTGCTTAGGGCATCTAGGAGTACTTGGTTTTTAGGGAACTAGTTTCCATTTTGTAGAGTTAGTAGGACTGGACATAAACTTAAGCATACATTATCGTTTCCCTACCTCTCAGTGGCTGCCACAAACTCAGAAAAGTCCTTGGAGTGTAGCTTTTACTCCATAGAGCAGTTTGGACTGATGTCCTTGTTTTGAGATAGCTCGTGCTGCGGAGGAAAAATAAAGTTCCAGGCCATGGAAAGTTTTAGGAAGCAGTGCTTCCATCCATCTGCCTCAAGGCAGAATCCTGTCTAGGTTGGTCTGCACACCCTTCTTTCAGCGGTTTCTGTGGATAATGCTATCAAACTCTGGTTGCTGATTTGTGCATTTCAGTCATTATGGGCATTCAGCATCATCCTTTTTTTAAAATTGAGATATAGTTAATTTACAGTGTTGTGTTTCTGGTGTACAGCAAAGTGATTCAGTTATATATATATATATTTTTTTCATATTCTTTTCCATTATAGTTTATTACAAGATATTGAATATAGTTCCCTGTGCTATACAGTAGGACCGTTTTGTTTACCTATTTTATGTATAGCAGTTTTTATCTGCTAATTTCAAACTCCTAATTTATCCTTCCACCCTGTTTCCCCTTTGGTAACCAAAACATCATCTTAGTTTGGAATTTTATAACAAAATATCATGTCTTGGGTGGTATATAAACAATAGAAATTTATATCTCAGTTCTGGAGGTTGGGAAGTCCAAGATCAGGGCACCAATAGACTCAGTGTCTGGCGAGAGCTCACTTCCAGTTCATAGATGGTTGTCTTCTCACTCTGGCCTCAGTTAGTGGAAGGGGCAAGGGAGCTCTCTGAGGTCTTTTATATGAGGGCACAAACCCCATTCATGACGCTCCACCCTCATGACCTAATCACCTCCCAAAGGCCCCACCTCCAAATATCATCATATTGCGGATTAGTTTTCAACATATGAATTTTGTGGGGGACACAGACATTCAGTCCATAGCAAGCATTAAACATAACTCAGAGATGCTTAGCTCTGGAGGCAAGAGGGGTTGAAGGGACACGAATCCCATTAAAAAAAGCTCTTTAATCCTCTCCACTCCCACCTCGTCCACCACTACCTGTGTGGGTACCAATTTTCCTGAAGTGCCCATTCTCTTCCACTCTTCGGTTTCCCTGCTTAAGCCTTGAGGGGCAGATTGGCTGGTTGGGTGAGGGCTCTGTTCAAGGCCATTTGGGAATAAAGGCACTAAGGTTGAACCCAGCATCTTGTTGGTTTGTGTTTGAGCAAGGCCTGTGTTCTCAGCCTTCTGGACCACCTCTTTGTAAAGCCATACCCTAGAGAAATACCTGTCAGGTACTTTATTGCAAATATGCAATTTACATTTGATCGGTTGGACTCATGTCTACTTAGCAGGATGTGTTAGAATCTGTCTGAGTAGTACATGTTGATTATGACTATATGGTACTCTTTTTTGTTGTTGTTATCTCCCCTTCACCCCCTAAGTAATCTCATCTACTCCTATGACTTTACATGCCACATGTAATGCTACTTATTGCTACATTTAAGAATCCTGCCCAGCTTTCCCTCCTGAACTCTTTAACCAATTGCCTACTTAACATCTCAGCTTGGATGCCTAGTAAACATCTCTAATTTAACAGGTGTAAAACTGGACTTGTAATTTTCCCTCCCCAAAGAGTTATTCCTCCCATTTCTCTGTCTGAGCAACAACACCATTCTTTCAGTTGCTACGGCCAAGACATTAGAGTCATTCTTGTCTTCTCTATTTCTTTTTTATTTTTTAAATTTTATTTATTTATTTTTATACAGCAGGTTCTTATTAGTCATCAGTTTTATACACAACAGTGTATACATGTCAATCCCAATTACCCAATTCATCACACCACCACCCCGCTCACCGCTTTCCCCCCTTGCTGTCCATACGTATGTTCTCTACATCTGTGTCTCAATTTCTGCCCTGCAAACCAGTTCATCTGTACCATTTATCTAGGTTCCACAATATGCGTTAATGTACGATATTTGTTTTTCTCTTTCTGACTTACTTCACTCTGTATGACAGTGTCTAGATCCATCCACGTCTCAACAAATGACCCAATTTTGCTCCTTTTATGGCTGAGTAATATTCCATTATATATATGTACCACAACTTCTTTATCCGTTCATCTGTCGATGGGCATTTACGGTGCTTCCACTCTCCACAAATTAACCAATTTCTTTTCCTTTTATGGCTGAGTAATATTCCATTATATATATGTACCACAACTTCTTTATCCGTTCATCTGTCGATGGGCATTTACGGTGCTTCCATGACCTGGCTACTGTAAATAGTGCTGCAGTGAACATTGGGGTGCATGTGTCTTTTTGAATTATGGTTTTCTCAGGGTATATGCTCAGCAGTGGGATTGCTTTAAAACAAAGGCTGTTACAAGAGACAAAGAAGGACACTACATAATGATCAAGGGATCAATCCAAAAAGGAGATATAAAAATTGTAAATATTTATGAACACAATATAGGAGCATCTCAATACAAAAGGCAAATACTAACAGACATAAAAGAGGAAATCGACAGTAACACAATCATAGTAGCGGACTTTAATACCCCACTTTCACCAATGGACAGATCATCCAAAATGAAAATAAATAGGGAAACACAAGCTTAAAAGTTTCATTAGGTCCCATTTTTTTATTTTTGTTTTTATTTCCATTACTCTAGGAGGTGGATCAAAAAAGATCTTGCTGTGATTTATGTCATTTTATTTATGTCATTGTTATGTTATTTTTGTGTATGGTGTTAAGGAGTGTTCTAATTTCATTCTTTTCCATGTAGCTGTCCAGTTTTCCCAGAACCACTTATTGGAGAGACTGTCTTTTCTCCATTGTATATCCTTGCCTCCTTTGTCATAGATTAGTTGACCATAGGTGTGGGGGTTTATCCATGGGCTTTCTATCTTGTTCCATTGATCTATGTTTCTGTTTTTGTGCCAATACCATATTGTCTTGATTACTGTACCTTTGGACTATAGTCTGAAGTCAGGGACTCTGATTGCTGTTTATTCCTAGGTATTTTATTCTTTATGTTGCAGTGGTAAATGGGAGTGTTTCCTTAATTTCTCTTTCAGATTTTTCACCACTAGTGTATAGGAAAGCAAGAGAGTTCTGTGCATTAATTTTGTATCCTGCAGCTTTACCAAATTCATTGATTAGCTCTAGTAGTTTTTTGATGGCATCTTTAGGATTCTCTATGTATACATCTGCAAACAGTGACAGTTTTACTTCTTCTTTTCCAATTTGTATTCCTTTTATTTCTTTTTCTTCTCTCATTGCCGTGGCTAGGACTTCCAAAACTAAGTTGAATAATAGTGGTGAGAGTGGACATCCTTGTCTTGCTCCAGATCTTAGAGGTATTTTGTTGAGGATTTTTGCATCTATATTCATCAGTGATATTGGTCTGTAATTTTCTTTTTTTGTAGTATCTTTGTCTGGTTTTGGTATCAGGGTGATGGTGGCCTCATAAAATGAGTTTGGGAGTGTTCCTTCCTCTGCAATTTTTTGGAAGAGTTTGAGAAGGATGGGTGTTAGCTTTTCTCTAAGAGATGTTTGATAGAATTCACCTGTGAAGACATCGGGTCCTGGACTTCTGTTTGTTGGAAGATTTTTTTTTTAAACATCTTTATTGGAATATAATTGCTTTACAGTGGTGTGTTAGTTTCTGCTTTATAACAAAGTGAATCAGTTATACATATACATATGTCCCCATATCTCTTCTCTCTTGCATCTCCCTCCCTCCCACCCTCCCTATC
>NC_041221.1:135516435-135517413 GCF_002837175.3 Physeter macrocephalus
GCCATTTTGAGTTTATTTCTGTGTATGGTGTTACGGAGTGTTCTAATTTCATTCTTTTACATGTAGCTGTCCAGTTTTCCCAGCACCACTTATTGAAGATGCAGTCTTTTCTCCACTGTATATTCTTCTCTCCTTTATCAAAGATAAGCTGACCATATGTGTGTAGGTTTAGCTCTGGGCTTTCTATCCTGTTCCATTGATCTGTATTTCTGTTTCTGTGCCAATACCATACTCTTGATTATTGTAGCTTTGTAGTATAGTGTGAAGTCAGGGAGCCTGATTCCTCCAGCTCCATTTTTCTTTCTCAAGATTGCTTTGGCTAATCGGGGTCTTTTGTGTTTCCATACAAATTGTGATATTTTTTGTTCTAGTTCTGTGAAAAATGCCAGTGGTAGTTTGATAGGGATTGCCTTGACTCTGTAGATTGCTTGGGGTACTAGAGTTGTTTTCACAATCTTGATTCTTCCAATCCAAGAACATGGTATATTTCTCCATCTGTTTGTATCATCTTTTTTTTTTTTTTTTTTGCGGTACACGAGCCTCTCACTGTTGCGGCCTCTCCCTTTGTGGAGCACAGGCTCCGGATGCGCAGGCTCAGCGGCCATGGCTCACGGGCCTAGCTGCTCCGCAGCATGTGGGATCCTCCCGGGCTGGGGCACGAACCCATGTCCCCTGCATTGGCAGGAGGACTCTCAACCACTGCGCCACCAGGGAAGCTCTATTTGTGTCATCTTTAATTTCTTTCATCAGTGTCTTATAATTTTCTGCATACAGGTCTTTTGTCTCCTTAGGTAGGTTTATTCCTAGATATTTTATTCTTTTTGTTGCAGTGGTAAATGGGAGTGTTTTCTTAATTTCACTTTCAGCTTTTTCATCATTAGTGTATAGGAATGCAAGAGAGTTCGTGCATTAATTTTGTATCCTGCAGTTTTACCAAATTCATTGATTAGCTCTAGTAGTTTTCTGGTAGCATCTTTA
>NC_041221.1:135519040-135519713 GCF_002837175.3 Physeter macrocephalus
GTTGTGGTCAGAAAAGATACTTGGTATGATTTCAATTTTCTTAAATTTGCCAAGGCTAGATTTGTGACCCAATATATGATCTATCCTGGAGAATGTTCCATGAGCACTTGAGAAGAATGTGTATTCTGTTGTTTTTGGATGGAATGTCCTATAAATATCAATTAAGTCCATCTTGTGTAATGTATCATTTAAAGCTTGTGTTTCCTTATTTATTTTCATTTTGGATGATCTGTCCATTGGTGAAAGTGGGGTGTTAAAGTCCCCTACTATGATTGTGTTACTGTCGATTTCCCCTTTTATGGCTGTTAGTATTTGCCTTATGTATTGAGGTGCTCCTATGTTGGGTGCATAAATATTTACAATTGTTATATCTTCTTCATGGATCGATCCCTTGATCATTATATAGTGTCCTTCTTTGTCTCTTGTTATAGTTTTTACTTTAAAGTCTATTTTGTCTGATATGAGAATTGCTACTCCAGCTTTCTTCTGATTTCCATTTGCATGGAATATCTTTTTCCATCCCCTCACTTTCAGTCTGTATGTGTCCCTAGGTCTGAAGTGGGTCTCTTGTAGACAGCATATATATGGGTCTTGTTTTTGTATCCATTCAGCCAGACTGTGTTTTTTGGTGGGAGCATTTAATCCATTTACATTGAAGGTAATTATCGATATG
>NC_041221.1:135520213-135524392 GCF_002837175.3 Physeter macrocephalus
CGAGCCTGCGGCGGCAGAGGCCAGCGTGACGCTGCACCGGCCCGAGGTGCGCTGCGCATTCTCGTCTCTTCGGCAGCTCTGCGCCCGTTTCTGGAGCTCCTTTACGCGGTGCGGTTAATCCCTTCTCCTCTCGCACCAGGAGACAAAGTGGCAAGAAGAAGTCTCTTGTCTCTTTGGTAGCTCCGCGCCCGTTTCTGGACCTCCTTTAAGCGGCGTGCTTAAACCCGTCTTCTCGCGCAGCGCACCAGGAAGCAAAGAGGGAAGAAAAGGTCTCTTGCCTCTTCAGCAGCTCCAGACTTCAACCGGACTCCCTCCAGGCTAGCCGTGGTGCACTAACCCCTTCAGGCTGTTTTCACTCTGCCAACTCCAGACCTTTCCCTGGGATCCGACTGAAGCCCGAGGCTCAGCTCCCAGCCCCCGCCCACCCCGGCGGGTGAGCAGACAAGCCTCTCGGGCTGGTGAGAGTGTTGGAAGATTTTTAATCACAGTTTCAATTTCAGTGCTTGTGATTTGTCTGTTCATATTTTCTATTTCTTCCTCGTTCAGTCTGAGAAGGTTGTGCATTTCTAAGAATTGGTCTATTTCTGCCAGGTTGTCCATTTTATTGGCATAGAGTTGCTTGTAGTGATCTCTCATGATCCTTTGTATTTCTGCAGTGTCAGTTGGATCTCTTGGTTATTAAGTAGTGTATTGTTTAGCCTCCATGTCTTTGTATTTCTTACAGGTTTTTTCCTGTAATCGACGTCCTTCTTTGTCTCTTGTAATAGTCTTTGTTTTAAAGTCTATTTTGTCTGATATGAGAATTGCTACTCCAGCTTTCTTTTGATTTCCATTTGCATGGAATATCTTTTCCCATCCCCTCACTTTTAGTCTGTATGTGTCCTTAGGTCTGAAGTGGGTCTACGGTGGACAGCATATATACGGGTCTTGGTTTTGTATCCATTCAGCCAATCTGTGTCTTTTGGTTGGAGCATTTAATCCGTTTACACTGAAGGTAATTATCGATATGTATGTTCCTATTACCATTTTCTTAATTGTTTTTGGTTTTATTTTTGTAGGTCTTTTCCTTCTCTTGTGTTTCCTGCCTAGAGAAGTTCCTTTGGCATTTGTTGTAAAGCTGGTTTGGTGGTGCTGAATTCTCTCAGCTTTTGCTTGTCTATAAAGGTTTTAATTTCTCTGTCAAATCTGAATTAGTTCCTTGCTGGGTAGAGTAATCTTGGTTGTAGGTTTTTCTCCTTCATCACTTTAAATATGTCCTGCCACTCCCTTCTGGCTTGCAGAGTTTTTGCTGAAAGATCAGCTCTTAACCGTATGGGGATTCCCTTATGTGTTATTTGTCATTTTTCCCTTGCTTCTTTTAATATTTTTTCTTTGTATTCAGTTTTTGATAGTTTGATTAATATGTGTCTTGGCATGTGTCTCCTTGGATTTATCCTGTATGGGACTCTCTGCGCTTCCTGGACTTCATTAACTATTTCCTTTCCCATAGTAGGGAAGTTTTCAACTATAATCTCTTCAAATATTTTTTCAATCCCTGTCTTTTTCTCTTCTTCTTCTAGGACCCCTTTAATTCGAATGTTGGTGCGTTTTATGTTGTCCCAGAGGTCTCTGAGACTGTCCTCAATTATTTTTATATTTTTTTCTTTATTCTGCTCTGCAGTAGTTATTTCCACTATTTTATCTTCCAGTTCACTTATCCATTCTTCTGCCTCAGTTATTCCCTTATTGATCCCTTCTAGAGAATTTTTAATTTCATTTATTGTGTTGTTCATCACTGTTTGTTTGCTCTTTAGTTTCTCTAGTTCCTTGTTAAACGTTTCTTTTATTTTCTCCATTCTATTTCCAAGATTTTGGATCATCTTCACTATCATTATTCTGAATTCTTTTTCAGGTAGACTGCCTATTTCCTCTTCAGTTGTGAGGTCTGGTGGGTTTTTGCCTTGCTCCTTCATCTGCTGTGTGTTTCTCTGTCTTCTCCTTTTGCTTAACTTACTGTGCTTGGGGTCTCATTTTCGCAGGCTGCAGGTTTGTAGTTCCCCTTGTTTTTGGTGTCTGTCCCCAGTGGCTAAGCTTGGTTCAGTGGGTTGTGTTGGCTTCCTGGTGGAGGGGACTAGTGCCTGTGTTCTGGTGGATGAGGCTGGATCTTGTCTTTCTGGTGGGTAGGTCCACCTCTGGTGGTGTGTTTTGGTGTGTCTGTGGCCTTATTATGATTTTAGACAGTCTCTTTGCTAAAGGATGGGGTTGTGTTCCTGTCTTGCTAGTTGTTTGGCATAGGGTGTCCAGCACTTTAGCTTGCTGGTCGTTGAGTGGAGCTGGGTCTTGGTGTTGAGATGGAGATCTCTGGGAGATATTTGCCGTTTGATATTACGTGGAGCTGGGAGGTCTCTTGTGGACCAGTGTCCTGATCTTGGCTCTCTCACCTCAGTGGCACAGCCCTGATGCCTGGCTGGAGCACCAAGAGCCTGTCCTCCACATGGCCCAGAATAAAAGGGAGAAAAAGAAGAAAAAAAGAAAGAAGAAGATAAAATAAAATAAAGTAAAATAAAATAATTAAAATAAAAAATAATTATTAAGAAAAAAATTTTTTAAGTAAAAAAAAAAGAGAGACAGAACCCTAGGACAAATGGTAAAAGCAAAGCTATATAGACAAAGTCACACACAGAAGCATATACATACACACTCATAAAAAGAGAAAAAGGGAAAAATATATATATATTGTTGCTGCCAAAGTCCACCTCCTCAATTTGGGTTGATTCGTTGTCTATTCAGATATTCCACAGATGCAGGGTACATCAGGTTGATTGTGGAGATTTAATCCGCTACTCCTGAGGCTGCTGGGAGAGATTTCCCTTTCTCTCCTCTTCGCATGGCTCCTGGGGTTCAGCTTTGGATTCGGACCCGCCTCTGTGTGTAGGTCACCTGAGGGTGTCTGTTCTTCGCTCAGACAGTATGGGGTTAAAGGAGTAGGTTATTAGGGGGCTCTGGCTCACTCAGGCCAGGGGGGAAGGCAGGGTAAGGAAGCGGGGCTAGCCTGCAGTGGCAGAGGCCAGAGTGACGTTGCACCAGCCTGAGGCACGCCGTGCATTCTCCCAGGGAAGTTGTCCTTGGATCATGGGACTGTGGCAGTGGCCGGTTGCACAGGCTCCCTGGAGGGGAGGTGTGGATAGTGACCTGTGCTTGCACACAGGCTTCTTGGTGGCTGTAGCAGCAGCCTTAGCGTCTCCTGCCCTTCTCTGGGGTCCGCGCTGTTAGCTGCAGCTCGCACCGGTCTCTGGAGCTCCTTTAAGCAGCGCTCTTAACCCCCTCTCCTCGCGCACCAGGAAACAAAGAGGCAGGAAAAACTCTCTTGTCCCTTTGGCAGCTCCAGAGCTTTTCCCTGACTCCCTCCCGGCTAGTTGTGGCGCACTAGCCCCCTTCATTCTGTGTTCATACAGCCAACCCCAGTCCTCTCCCTGGGATCCGAGCTCCGAAGCCCAAGCCTCAGCTCCCAGCTCCAGCCCATCCCGATGGGTGAGCAGACAAGCCTCTCAGGCTGGTGAGTGCTGGTCAGCACCAATCCTGTGTGCAGCAATCTCTCCGCTTTTCCCTGCGCACCTCTGTTGCTGTGCTGTCGTCCATGGCTCTGAATCTTCCCCCCTCCGCCACCTGCAGTCTCCACCTGCGAAGGGCCTTCCTAGTGTGTGGAAACCTTTCCTCCTTCACAGCTCCCTCCCACTGGTGCAGGTCCCATCCCTATTCTTTTGTCTCTGTTTTTTCTTTTCTCTTTTGCCCTACCCAGGTATGTGGGGAGTTTCTTGCCTTTTGCAGGTCTGAGGTCTTCTGCAAGCTTTCAGTAGGTGTTCTGTAAGAGTTGTTCCACATGTAGATGTATTTCTTATGTATTTGTGGGGAGGAAGGTGATCTCCGTGTCTTACTCTTCCTCCATCTTGAAACTCCTCTCTTGGAAGATTTTTAATCACAGTTTCAATTTCATTACTTGTGATTGGTTTGATCATATTTTCTATTTCTTCCTGGTTCAGTCTTGGAAGGTTATACCTTTCTGAGAGTTTGTCCATTTCTTCCAGGTTGTCCATTTTATCGGCATAGAGTTGCTTGTAGTAGTCTCTTAGGATGGTTTGTATTTCTGTGGTGTCTGTTGTAACTTCTTTTTCATTTCTAATTCTATTGATCTGAGTCTTC
>NC_041221.1:135525272-135530174 GCF_002837175.3 Physeter macrocephalus
CCTTGTCTCTTGTAACATTCTTTATTTTAAAGTCTATTTTATATGAGTATTGCTACTCCAGCTTTCTTTTGATTTCCATTTGCATGGAATATCTTTTTCCATCCCTTCACTTTCAGTCTGTGTGTGTCCCTAGGTCTGAAGCGGGTCTCTTGTAGACAGCCTGTATAATGGGTCTTGTTTTTGTATCTATTCAGCAAGCCTGTGTCTTCTGGTTGGAGCATTTAATCCATTCACGTTTAAGGTAATTATCGATATGTATGTTCCTATGACCATTTTCTTAATCGTTTTGGGTTTGTTTTTGTAGGTCCTTTCCTTCTCTTGTTTTTCCGACTTAGAGAAGTTCCGTTGGCATTTGTTGTAGAGCTGGTTTGGTGGTGCTCAATTTTCTTAGCTTTTGCTTGTCTGTAAAGCTTTTGATTTCTCCATGGAATGTGAATGAGATCCTTGCTGGTAGAGTAATCTTGGTTGTAGGTTCTTCCCTTTCTTCACTTTAAGTATATCATGCCGCTCCCTTCTGGCTTGTAGAGTTTCTCCTGAGAAATCAGCTGTTAACCTTACGGGAGTTCCCTTTTATATTATTTGTCATTTTTCCTTTGCTGCTTTCAATAATTTTTCTTTGTCTTTAATTTTTGCCAATTTGATTGCTATGTGTCTCGACGTGTTTCTCATTGGGTTTATCCTGTATGGGACTCTCTGCACTTCCTGGACTTGGGTGGCTATTTCCTTTCCCATGTTAGGGAAGTTTTCGAATATAATCTCTTCAGATATTTTCTCTGGTCCTTTCTCTCTCTCTTCTCCTTCTGGGACCCCTATAATGCGAATGTTGTTGCGTTTACTGTTGTCCCAGAGGTCTCTTAGGCTGTCTGCATTTCTTTTCATTCTTTCTTCTTTCTTCTGTTCCGCAGCAGTGAATTCCACCATTCTGTCTCCCAGGTCACTTATCCGTTCTTCTGCCCTAGGTTTTCTGCTATTGATTCCTTCTAGTGTAGTTTTCATTTCAGTTATTGTATTGTTCATCTCTGTTTGTTTGTTCTTTAATTCTTCTAGGTGTTTGTTAAACATTTCTTGCATCTTCTTGACCTTTGCCGCCATTCTTTTTTATTTTTTATTTTTTTTTCAGAAGATTCTTTTATTAAAACTGGGTGACATCTATAAGGGGACAGTGCAAAAAAAATTTTGGTCCATGAAAAAAACATAATAATTCAGTTAATAAAAACAGTTATCTTCAGGGACACTGTGTAGGAGTGCTGAGTTTCCTTCTCATGGTTCCAGCCCCAGGGACAGAGGTTGTCTGTCCAGTGTCACTCTGGTGAGAACCTTTCACGGGAGGAGTGGGATAATGACAGGAAGGGGAAGACGGGGAGAAAGTTCTGCTGTCCCCACTGTGGAACAGTCAGGGATACAGGGCTGGGGGATGTGCTCGCAAAAGCCTTAGGAGGGGGTGGGGAAGCAGGGGCTTTGTCAGTTCTGTGGGTTTAGATCCCATGCTGAACAGAATTCCCCCTCTGTGCCCAGCTATCTCCTACCCTGCTGTTTTGAGTCTGCAAGCCTGGGATATGCTAACTCGGGTGATACAACCTGGAAGAAGAATTTGAGGGTCTCCTGGAAAGATGCAAAACCATCTCAGTTGCAAGGGGCCAAGATCACAAGGTCCTCCTGCTACCTGTGGGGTCTGAAGCTTTTGAGGGCAGGGACTGGGGAGTCACAATCCTGTGAAGCAGGGAGAGGGAAGAGTCACAAACCCAACTCAGAGCTATTCTCCAGCCCTAGGCGCTTTCACTCCTCAGTGCCCTAGAAGTCACCAGTGGGTGTCAACTGGGCAGACAAGGGACAGGAAGACAGGGATGGCCCAGGGCTTTTACCCGTTTGATTTTAGTCCTGTTTCTCCATGAAAGGATGGGGGAGGCAGGGTGGAATGAATGAATGAGTCATACCTCCAAGTAACAGCAGGAAGGAACAGCCTCTGCTGGCAATGACAGTACCCTAGTGAGGGCCCTTTGCCTCCATTCTTTTTCCGAGATCCGGGATCATCTTCACTATCATTATTCTGAATTCTTTTTGGCAGGAGTGGAGTCTCTGCTTCCCCCAGTCCTGTCAAGGTCCTGCAGTCAAATCCCACTAGCCTTCAAAGTCTGATTCTCTAAGAATTCCTCCTCCCATTGCTGGACTCCCAGGTTGGGAAGCCTGATGTGGGGCTCAGAACCTTCACTCCAGTGGGTGGACTTCTGTGGTATAAGTGTTCTCCAGTCTGTGAGTCTCCCATCCAGCAGTTATGGGATTTGATTTTACTGTGATTACGCCCCTCCTACTGTCTCATTGTGGCTTCTCCTTTGTCTTTGGATGTGGGGTATCTTTTTTGGTGAGTTCCAGTGTCTTCCTGTCGATGATTGCCCAGCAGCTAGTTGTGATTCCGGTGTCTCTTAAGAGGGAGTGAGAGCTCGTCCTTCTACTCTGCCATCTTGGTTCAGGGTCTTTATGAGGTACTCTTGAGTCATTATTTCTCAATTTAGAATGTGTGTGTGTGTTGCTGATATGTAATTTATAGATAGATCCCAGTTATAACGGTGTATTTCAAGGGAGCCCAAATGAAGCCAACCTATAGTAAGAGATGTCAAATGATTGGTTTGGTTTTTTCCAGCTCCCTTCCTTTTTTCTTTTTAAAATAAATCTTTATTTAATTTTCTAGTACTAAAAGTAATACATGCTCACCATTAGAAAATCATAAGATGTAGTATATCATAGGAAGTAGAAGTCCTTCTAAGTCCCAATTTTTTCACCAGAGAAAACATATATTAATATGTTCTTTTTATTTATTTATTGTTTTAATTTTTTTCATTCACACATTTAGCGTAAACAATTTGTATTATAAAATTAGATACAGAAAATTAAATAAAAATGTAAAGCTTAATGAATTACAAGGGGAACACTCGTGAAATCCTACCCAAGTTAAGAAATAGAACTTTACCAAGCACCTCAGAAGCCCCTCCTGTGTTCCATCCCAGCTGCAACATCTCCTTCCCACCAAATGTATCTGTTATCCTGTCTTTTACAGTAGTTGCTTCTTTGCATTTTAACATAGTATATTACCCAGGTGTACACCCTAAACTCTAAAGTGTTTCCCATTAAAAAAATTTATATCCTTTAAGTTTCCTTGAATCCACAGGTTATTCCTTTTTCTCTTCCTTATCTTTACAATTTTTCTGTTGAAGAACTCAGGCCGTTTCCCGGATTGAATTTTGCTGCTTTCATACTCATGATGCAGTTCATCATGATTCTCAGACCTCAATATTTCTTACAAATTGTCAGCTGGATCCAGAGGCTCAATCAGACTCAGGTTCCATCCTTTTCACAATACTATAAATAGGTTTGAGTTTTTGTATTGGGGAGTGCCTCTCCTTTTGTGGGGTTACAAGATGGCGATATTCAAACCTATCATTTCCTTTTTACTTTTAGCTGTAAAACTTTTATAAAGAGATAATTCCCCTCATGCACGATTTGGTTATCCAGTGGTATAGTTCATAAAGGAAAGACAGGATAAATGCTTGATTTTTTCCTGATTTCTCAGTTTTCAAGGTAATGAGTTGTTTCCAGGCTTCCTCTGAAGGGGATTAAGTTTTTTTCCTTTAAGAACGTTTAGTAAGTTTCAACCCATTGCAATTACTATTTTTACTGAAACTGAAATCGTCTTGTCTTTGGTCATTTGAACCAAAGTGCTTTTGATATTACCATAGTAGTTATTGGTAGCATTTTTGCCGTCTGGTGTGACAGGATAGTCTAGGCTAATGTTGTTTATTTCCTGCTTAGGACTGGAATCAGCCATTGCTCTAAGAAGCTCTGGTTTCTTTTAATTGGAAATGATGTTTTAAGACTATAATCTGGCCATTAGGGTAGCTTATTGCTACTGCGTTGGTCATTGTTTCTAGGTTTTTCAGTTGACAAGAGCTAATATATATGTTAAGATACTTCATGTATTCAAGCAGATATTCATATTCAGGAGTACAGAATTTTTATTTAGCCTCTTTGATATTACATCTATATCTTTTCTTTCACACTAAGAATTCTGGTTCTGGGATATAGGAGAGTGTACAATTAGAATATCTAATAATTACTCATTTGTCCTGTGTCCTATTATACATATAACAGTTTCAGAATGGCAGTACTACTACCCTGATATGATTTCTGAAAAAAGTTAAAAACATTCTTTCACGTGTGTTTGCTCATCATTTGTAAACAGCTGTACTGTGTCTGTATTGTCAGAGCATATAGCCATTATATACTTCTTCATTTTAACACTCATTTAGTCTTATTTCTATGCATAATTATATATATTTGATACTTAACATCAGTCTTAAAGACAGTGTCTCTTTATAGTTATTTTGGTTGTCTGAAGTGGGCTTTCTAGTAGATTCTTCAGGCAGGGTTCATTGAAACAATATTCTCTGAGTTCTTGGGTATTGATAAGTTTGTGGTCGTTATACCCAAAAGTCACTTTGGTAGATATAAACTTCTTGGTTCACATTTTTTTTCTCTGAGTATCTTAAATATGTTATTTTATCTTCTTTTGGCAGTAGGCTTTGCTGTCAGAAACACTGATAAGACTAATTTTCTTAATTTGGACTTAGATGCCCAAATGATCTATTTTTTTCCCTTTAAAATCCAATAATTTTGGTAAAATATATCTTGCTGTTAGACATTCCTGGTCAATATTCTCTGAGGTACACAGTGTCCTTTCTTTTTTTTTTTTTTTCCCCCCACAGTGTTCTTTCAATACATAGTTCTTTTTGTTTTTTTTTTTTTTTTTTTTTTTTTTTTGTGGTACGCAGGCCTCTCACTGTTGTGGCCTCTCCCGTTGCGGAGCACAGGCTCTGGACGCACAGGCTCAGCGGCCATGGCTCACGGGAC
>NC_041221.1:135534662-135590222 GCF_002837175.3 Physeter macrocephalus
CAAAAAAAATTTTGGTCCATGAAAAAAACATAATAATTCAGTTAATAAAAACAGTTATCTTCAGGGACACTGTGTAGGAGTGCTGAGCTTCCTTCTCATGGTTCCAGCCCCAGGGACAGAGGTTGTCTGTCCAGTGTCACTCTGGGGAGAACCTTTCAAGGGAGGAGTGGGATAATGACAGGAAGGGGAAGACGGGGAGAAAAGTTCTGCTGTCCTCAGTGTGGAACAGTCAGGGATACAGGGCTGGGGGATGTGCTCGCAGAAGCCTGAGGAGGGGGTGGGGAAGCAGGGGCTTTGTCAGTTCTGTGGGTTTAGAGCCCATGCTGAACGGAATTCCCCCTCTGTGCCCAGCTGTCTCCCACCCTGCTGTGTTGAGTCTGCGAGCCTGGGATATGCTAACTCAGGGGCGATACAACCTGGAAGAAGAATTTGAGGCTCTCCTGGAAAGATGCAAAACCATCTCAGTTGCAAGGGGCCAAGATCACAAGGTCCTGCTGCTACCTGAGGGGTCTGAAGCTTTTGAGGGCAGGGGCTGGGGAGTCACAATCCTGTGAGGCAGGGAGAGGGAAGAGTCACAAACCCAACTCAGAGCTATTCTCCAGCCCTAGGCGCTTTCACTCCTCAGTGCCCTAGAAGTCACCAGTGGGTGTCAACTGGGCAGACAAGGGACAGGAAGACAGGGATGGCCCAGGGCTTTTACCCGTTTGATTTTAGTCCTGTTTCTCCATGAAAGGATGGGGGAGGCAGGGTGGAATGAATGAATGAGTCATACCTCCAAGTAACAGCAGGAAGGAACAGCCTCTGCTGGCAATGACAGTACCCTAGTGAGGGCCCTTTGCCTCCATTCTTTTTCCGAGATCCGGGATCATCTTCACTATCATTATTCTGAATTCTTTTTGGTCATCTTCACTATCATTATTCTGAATTCTTTTTCTGGAAGGTTGCCTATCTCCACTTTATTTAGTTGTTTTTCTGGGGTTTTATCTTGTTCCTTCATCTGGTATATAGCCCTCTGCCTTTTCATCTTGTCTCTCTTTCTGTGAATGTGGTTTTTGTTCCACAGGAACAGGATTGTAGTTCTTCTTGCTTCTGCTGTCTGCCCTCTGGTGGATGAGGCTATCTAAGAGACTTGTGCGAGTTTCCTGATTGGAGGGACTGATGGTGGGTAGAGCTGGCTGTTGCTCTGGTGGGCAGAGCTCAGTAAAACTTTAATGCACTTGACTGCTGATTGGTGGGGCTGGGTTCCCTCCCTGTTGGTTGTTTGGCCGGAGGCAACCCAACACTGGAGCCTACCTGGGCTCTTTGGTGGGGCTAATGGCGGACTCTGGGAGGGCTCACACCAAGGAGTACTTCCCAGAACTTCTGCTGCCAGTGTCCTTGTCCCCACCGTGAGCCACAGCCACCCCCTGCCTCTGCAGGAGACCCTCCAACACTAGCAGGTAGGTCTTGTTCAGTCTCCTATGGGGTCACTGCTCCTTCCCCTGGGTCCCGATGCGCACACTACTTGTGTGTGCCCTCCAAGAGTGGAGTCTCTGTTTCCCCCAGTCCGGTCGAAGTCCTGCAATCAATTCCCACTAGGCTTCAAAGTCTGATTCTCTAGGAATTCCTCCTCCCATTGCCGGACCCCCAGTTTGGGAAGCCTGATGTGGGGCTCAGAACCTTCACTCCAGTGGGTGGACTTCTGTGGTGTAAGTGTTCTCCAGTGTGTGAGTCACCCATCCAGCAGTTATGGGATTTGATTTTACTGTGATTACGCCCCTCCTACTGTCTCATTGTGGCTTCTCCTTTGTCTTTGGATGTGGGGTATCTTTTTTGGTGAGTTCCAGTGTCTTCCTGTCGATGATTGCCCAGCAGCTAGTTGTGATTCCGGTGTCTCTTAAGAGGGAGTGAGAGCTCGTCCTTCTACTCTGCCATCTTGGTTCAGGGTCTTTATGAGGTACTCTTGAGTCATTATTTCTCAATTTAGAATGTGTGTGTGTGTTGCTGATATGTAATTTATAGATAGATCCCAGTTATAACGGTGTATTTCAAGGGAGCCCAAATGAAGCCAACCTATAGTAAGAGATGTCAAATGATTGGTTTGGTTTTTTCCAGCTCCCTTCCTTTTTTCTTTTTAAAATAAATCTTTATTTAATTTTCTAGTACTAAAAGTAATACATGCTCACCATTAGAAAATCATAAGATGTAGTATATCATAGGAAGTAGAAGTCCTTCTAAGTCCCAATTTTTTCACCAGAGAAAACATATATTAATATGTTCTTTTTATTTATTTATTGTTTTAATTTTTTTCATTCACACATTTAGCGTAAACAATTTGTATTATAAAATTAGATACAGAAAATTAAATAAAAATGTAAAGCTTAATGAATTACAAGGGGAACACTCGTGAAATCCTACCCAAGTTAAGAAATAGAACTTTACCAAGCACCTCAGAAGCCCCTCCTGTGTTCCATCCCAGCTGCAACATCTCCTTCCCACCAAATGTATCTGTTATCCTGTCTTTTACAGTAGTTGCTTCTTTGCATTTTAACATAGTATATTACCCAGGTGTACACCCTAAACTCTAAAGTGTTTCCCATTAAAAAAATTTATATCCTTTAAGTTTCCTTGAATCCACAGGTTATTCCTTTTTCTCTTCCTTATCTTTACAATTTTTCTGTTGAAGAACTCAGGCCGTTTCCCGGATTGAATTTTGCTGCTTTCATACTCATGATGCAGTTCATCATGATTCTCAGACCTCAATATTTCTTACAAATTGTCAGCTGGATCCAGAGGCTCAATCAGACTCAGGTTCCATCCTTTTCACAATACTATAAATAGGTTTGAGTTTTTGTATTGGGGAGTGCCTCTCCTTTTGTGGGGTTACAAGATGGCGATATTCAAACCTATCATTTCCTTTTTACTTTTAGCTGTAAAACTTTTATAAAGAGATAATTCCCCTCATGCACGATTTGGTTATCCAGTGGTATAGTTCATAAAGGAAAGACAGGATAAATGCTTGATTTTTTCCTGATTTCTCAGTTTTCAAGGTAATGAGTTGTTTCCAGGCTTCCTCTGAAGGGGATTAAGTTTTTTTCCTTTAAGAACGTTTAGTAAGTTTCAACCCATTGCAATTACTATTTTTACTGAAACTGAAATCGTCTTGTCTTTGGTCATTTGAACCAAAGTGCTTTTGATATTACCATAGTAGTTATTGGTAGCATTTTTGCCGTCTGGTGTGACAGGATAGTCTAGGCTAATGTTGTTTATTTCCTGCTTAGGACTGGAATCAGCCATTGCTCTAAGAAGCTCTGGTTTCTTTTAATTGGAAATGATGTTTTAAGACTATAATCTGGCCATTAGGGTAGCTTATTGCTACTGCGTTGGTCATTGTTTCTAGGTTTTTCAGTTGACAAGAGCTAATATATATGTTAAGATACTTCATGTATTCAAGCAGATATTCATATTCAGGAGTACAGAATTTTTATTTAGCCTCTTTGATATTACATCTATATCTTTTCTTTCACACTAAGAATTCTGGTTCTGGGATATAGGAGAGTGTACAATTAGAATATCTAATAATTACTCATTTGTCCTGTGTCCTATTATACATATAACAGTTTCAGAATGGCAGTACTACTACCCTGATATGATTTCTGAAAAAAGTTAAAAACATTCTTTCACGTGTGTTTGCTCATCATTTGTAAACAGCTGTACTGTGTCTGTATTGTCAGAGCATATAGCCATTATATACTTCTTCATTTTAACACTCATTTAGTCTTATTTCTATGCATAATTATATATATTTGATACTTAACATCAGTCTTAAAGACAGTGTCTCTTTATAGTTATTTTGGTTGTCTGAAGTGGGCTTTCTAGTAGATTCTTCAGGCAGGGTTCATTGAAACAATATTCTCTGAGTTCTTGGGTATTGATAAGTTTGTGGTCGTTATACCCAAAAGTCACTTTGGTAGATATAAACTTCTTGGTTCACATTTTTTTTCTCTGAGTATCTTAAATATGTTATTTTATCTTCTTTTGGCAGTAGGCTTTGCTGTCAGAAACACTGATAAGACTAATTTTCTTAATTTGGACTTAGATGCCCAAATGATCTATTTTTTTCCCTTTAAAATCCAATAATTTTGGTAAAATATATCTTGCTGTTAGACATTCCTGGTCAATATTCTCTGAGGTACACAGTGTCCTTTCTTTTTTTTTTTTTTTCCCCCCACAGTGTTCTTTCAATACATAGTTCTTTTTGTTTTTTTTTTTTTTTTTTTTTTTTTTTTGTGGTACGCAGGCCTCTCACTGTTGTGGCCTCTCCCGTTGCGGAGCACAGGCTCTGGACGCACAGGCTCAGTGGCCATGGCTCACGGGCCCAGCCGCTCCACGGCATGTGGGATCTTCCCGGACCGGGGCACGAACCCGTGTCCCCTGCATCGGCAGGTGGATTCTCAACCACTGCGCCACCAGGGAAGCCCCATAGTTTTGTTTTTTTTTTGGCTGCATTGGGTCTTCGTTGTTGCATGCAGGCTTTCTCTAGTTGTGGTGAGTGGGGGCTGCTCTTCGTTGCAGTGCACAGGCTTCTCATTGCAGTGGCTTCTCTTGTTGTGGAGCATGGGCTCTAGGTGTGCAGACTTCAGTAGTTGTGGCACACGGGCTCAGTAGTTGTGGCTCGAGGGGTCTAGAGCGCAGGCTCAGTAGTTGTGGCGCATGGGCTTAGTTGCTTCGCGGCATGTGGGATCTTCCCTGACCAGGGCCTGAACCCGTGTCCCCTGCATTGGCAGGCAGATTCTTAACCACTAAACATCCAGGGAGGTCCCAATACATAGTTTTTTAAAACTGTTTTTTTTATTTTAGGGGAATTTTTATTAAAAATATTTATTTACTTATTTATTTATTTGGTTGTGCTGGGTCTTAGTTGCCACACGTGGGATCTTTGTTGTGGCATGTGGGATCTTTAGTTGTGGCATACGGAATCTTTTTAGTTGCAGCATGTGGTATCTTTTTTTTCTTTTAGTTGTAGCATGTGGGCTCTTAGTTGCAGCATGTAGGATCTAGGTCCCTGGCCAGGGCTCAAACCGGGTCCCCTGCACTGGGAGCGTGGAGTTGTAACCGCTGCACCACCAGGGAAGGCCCTAGGGGAAATTTTTCTTGAATTATAGTTTTTGGTATTCTCTTTCCTTTTTTGGGTTTTCTTCTTTAATGTTGGATCTTTTTTTGTCTGTCTTTGTCAGTTTCTGATAAATTTTACTTTTTTTCCTTCATTTTTGGTTTTTCAAATTTTTCTCCTTTCACCTTCTATTATTTTAAAGCATTTTATGTTGTGATTATTCTTTTATTTCTAACTTTCATTGAGTTCTGGTACCTCTTCTTATTTTTATTCTTGAATATCTTGTATCATCAAAATGTGTTTAGCTCATTTTGAAATAGGAAGTTGCAGTTCTGATCTGTTCATGGCATGTTTTTCTGGCTTGCTTTCATTATCCATAGGGATGTTATTCCTCTCATTCTGTTTTTCTTTTTTATAATAACGTTATTGTATAGGATTTGAGCTCATTACTTTTTTCAGGTCATTTTTATGTGAAGTTAGATTTCTTAGAAAATTAGAAAAGAAGCATGGCTTTAATTATCTTTAATAAAAAAAATTTGCAGTGCTCCCCTTTCTGTTGTTTTCAACATGGCAGCTTGCTCTATGAGGATTCCTGGCTGTGTTTTCTTCCAGCACTTTTATCTGGATCTTCTCTTTCTTGTATTGCTATTGTTCCAGTTCTGCTTTTGATTTCCGTTCTAGAAGTGTCTTCTTAGTGTCTCCCTGTCCTAATAGGGAGCACTGGTTGATTAAATTTGAGAGTTCAGTGGGGCTCAATTGCTCTAGCAGATTTGGTGATTTGTTTTCACCTGCTTCACTTCTGTTTGGGGATTTGTAGGCGTCTTTTCACTTTGTTTTGATACAAATGTTGCTTATAGGGTTGGTTTGCTATCTAGTCACTGAGTCTGTTTTAATGGGAGGATTTGGATAGATTAAAAACTGTATTGCTGCCACATTAACATATATGTTCTTTAAAAAGAAAGATGAAATCATGTATTTGCAGCTTGTTCTTTTTGTTTAGTTTTAGTCATCTTTTTATGTCAGTATAATTCTCCCTCCTCCTTATTGGAGACTGTTGTGTTCCATTGAAGGCATAAAGTGCATTGTGTAGTAAATCCCTTAGTGAGGGACATTTTATATTGTTTTTTGTTGTTTGCAATTATTAAAATGCTGTAATGAACATTCTATCAATATATCAGTTGTGTACTTCGGTGAATGTCTCTATTGGATACATTGCTACAAGTGGAATCTGCTGGGTCAAATGAAGTGAACATTTACAGTTTTAATAGATATTGACAGATGACCAAAAACATTGCACTAATTTGTATCTTTACCTACAGTGTATTAGAATGCCTGTTGCTGTGTAGCCTTCCCAGTATTGGCCTACAGGCTCTCCAAGGTATGCATGTTTATATGTGTGTAGGGAGAGTGATTTACAGACCTCTTTAAGAAACTGGTAAAAGCTATAAACCTTCTCAGAAAAATGTAATTGTATACTTAAATATTTCACATACAATTTTAGAGTCTTCACCAACTGTTCTCAGGTGACATAGTTCTTCTTGTTGCCTTCCTAGCCACCAGATCTCTTTTGCTTCTGTTTGGTGGACTTGGGAATACTTGAAAGTTTAAGGATAAAGAGCACTTGGAGAGCTACGACCAATAGTTCATCCACCGAAGGCTGTAATCAGAGGTGATAATACTCTGAAGTCCACAGTGAAGTCTGATGTGTGTGGTTTACTAACAGTTAAGAGCTCAACCATGCTTCTCTCTCATTCTGTTTTTTTTTAAATTGTTGTTGGTTATTCATTCATTTTTTTTCTTTAAAATTTTTTAAATTGAAGTTTAGTTGCTTTACAATGTTGTGTTAATTTCTGTTGTACAGCAGAGTGATTCAGTTATACATATGTGTACATTCTTTTTCATATTCTTTTCCATTATGATTTATCACAGGATATTGAATATAGTTCCCTGTGCCATACAGTAGGATCTTGCTGTTTATTCATTTTATATATAATAGTTTGTATCAGCTAACCCCAAACTCCCTCTCCCTTGGCAACTACAAGTCTGTTCTCTATGTCTGTGAGTCTGTGTCTGTTTTGTACATAAGTTCATTTGTATCATATTTTAGATTCCACATATAAGTGATATCATATGGTATTTGTCATTCTCTTTTTGACTTACTTCACTTAGTATGATAATCTCTAGTTTCATTCATGTTGCTGCACATGGCATTATTTCATTCTTTTTTATGGCTGAGTAGTATTCCTGTGTGTGTGTGTGTGTGTGTGTGTGTGTGTGTGTGTGTGTGTGTACCACATCTTCTTTATCCATTCATCTGTTGATGGACATATAGGTTGCTTCCATGTCTTGGCTGCTGTGAATAGTGCTGCTATGAACGTAAGGGTGCATGTATCTTTTTGAATTATAGTTTTGTCTGGGTATATGGCCAGGAGTGGGACTGTTGGATCATATGGCAACTATATTTTTAGTTTTTTGAGGAACCTTCATACTGTTTTACATAGTGGCTGTACCAGCTTATAGTCCCACCAACAGTGTAGGTCTCTCATTCTGTTTTGATCTCTTGCTCTCTGTTTCTGCAATTCTTTTTTTTTTTTTTTGGCCGCACCGCGTGGCATGCGGGATCTTGGTTCCCCGACCAGGGATGGAACCCGTGCCCCTGCAGTGGAAGCGTGGAGTCTTAACCACTGGAATGCCAAGGAAGTCCCTCTTTGTGCAATTCTTAGTCTTTGTACCTCTATCTCATTTAACTTGTGGGTTGAGGAATGATACTGTGGAATTAAAACACATTTTAAAATAAGTGTTGTATTTATTAAATTAGGTTTTATTTTCCCATGATCCCATGTTAAAGACTGTCTTTCCAGCAATACATCCCTTTGCCCCACATTTCAGAAAGAGGAAATTATTTGCTTTTCTTCCCATAAAGCTAACTTACCTTTGTTTTGGAACATACACACAGTGGACATTTACTACCAGACACTCCGTTTAGCACTGTAGGAATATAAAGAGGTCCTGACTTCAAGGAGAATTTCACCTACTGGGGAAAATTTGACAAGTATCATATTTTTATGGATTTGCTTCCCTCACCAGACCAGTGATTTCCTTAAGTGTAGAGAGGCCATGTCTCATCCTTGATTTCCCTAAAACCTGGCATATTGTAGGTGGTTAGTAAATATATGTTGAATGAATATCAAAGAACCCAATTGAGTAGGAAAAAATGAAAAGAGGAAGTGCCATTTGAGAGGAATAAGCAAGACACTCAAGGTTGAAAGGAAGGGAAGACAGTGTATAAAACTGCATAGAATTGTTTGAGTTAGGCCGTTAAAAAATAGATTTTAATTTGACAGAGTAAAAGCAAGTAAAGAGGCAGTATCAAGGACCAAAGAAAGCGTGGGTGAGTTTGGCCAGAGGATGGGGTATTTGTGGATGAGGGGAGATAAGGCAGAGAATATTAAGCAGGGACTTTGCTGTATTAGGTGGATCTGAACACCAGCAGGAGTATTGGTACTTGGGAGGGTAGCAAAGAAACCACTGAAGGTTTTAAGGAGAGTGCCAACAGAATTGTCCTTGGGGATGCTTTGCCAGGCTGCAATGGCAGGAGGCATGGCACAAGGAGGGATCATGTATCTTTCCAGTGGAGATTAGGTCTCATGATCTCCTCAGGTTCCTTCTAGCTCACGATGCTGGTGTCCGTGGAGTTCTGAAGGGTTTGCCTTTTCTCATAAATTTGAAATGGCAGGTGGAAAGAGGGTGTCTTGGGAATGGCTTTTTGTGAGGTCATTTCTATCAAAAGGAATCCAGACCAGAAGCACTCAGTAGGGAGTGAATCCACTCATAAATGGTAGTAAGCACCAAGGCCAGAACTTGCAAGCACTGCCTGGGTACTTGTAGGGGACTTCAGAGTGTATAGCAGGTAGAGTGTATATAATCAAGTGACAGTTGCAGAGTTAACATTAAGTGCTTAGGATTGGGAGTATTGTGGGGAGGCAGAGCTGGGGGCAGCATCAGCTGTTGTGACGACGAGTTGGAAGTATGAAGCAGGCTGCTTGTCAGGAGTGTACATATTAGCAGGTTTGCTGAAGCACCAACCATGTGCCCAGTGGCCTGGAACATCCAGACCTCTCCCCGAGGAACATGAAGCCAGAGCAGGGCAGCTGCTTTTATAAGCCTTATGGTGCATTGTTAAAAAACTGGCTTGAGCCTGTGTTTGAATTAAGTTTATCGGAAACCTGAAACCTTTTTCCCTTGTTGCTGGCTTCGCAGTTGTTCTCATTTAAATCCTCCCCATGTTTGCTTAAGTCATGCTGCTGGTTATGGCCTCCAATTTCTGTTCTGACTTGGGGAATAGGATAGGTAGGACTGCTCCATGAGTTTGGTTGGCCTACTGCTGGCCCCAGCTAAGGAAGGCTGTAGTGCGTCTTTTCAGTGTGGTAGAAGCCTGGTTTAACTGGCTTCCCTCTCAATTTGGATGCCCTGTAGGCTTCATTGTTATTGAACTTCTTGCAGCCTTAATGAGGCAATCTGACATGAAAATTCTATAAAAATCATGTACTCACTTATCCTCTACAGAGCTCAATTAAGTATGTACTGAGAGCTTAACACTCAGTCTAACCATCTGTAATGGTCCCTGTCCCATAGCTGGGAAAACTGAACAAGTCAGAGAGAGACAAGAGTCCAGCAAACACCATTGTTGAGAGTACTCTGGATCAACCCTAAGCATCCCACTTGCATTATCTCTTATTCCTTACAGTGAACTCTGTGAACTCTATGAAGTGAGTACTCTGAGCCCCGTTCTGTACATGGGCCACAGAGCTTATTTTACCAAGGTCTCAAAGTTATTAAGTGGTAGAACTGGACCTGGAACCTGGGTCTTCCTTAGCCTGTGCCCTCTACCACTGGACTGGATAACTGCCCAGGTCACCCAAGTGCTAGAGGCTGTAGCTCCTTCTGGTGAGACTAGCAGTGCAGGTGAAGAAAGCAAAGTACAGCACTGCTTAGTAGGTCTCTTAATACTCATGATCCAAAACTTTAAGAGGCAACAAGTTGGGATTGTCATTACATTTTGATAGCTGAAAGAAGGCTCAGGTAACTAACCTCATTTTGTTGTCCATGTTGCCTACATTTAAGGGAGGCCCTCTCACAATGAGGGGCAAGGACTTGGGACCAGTTGTTTCCTTGACTGCCTCTTCTCTACACTGTATCTATTGCTCCATTTGCATCTTTTCCCCTTCTGGTTTGCATTCTGCCCCTCTCCCTCAAAAAGGAAGGGAGTTGAGTCCCATCCTTTAGAACTTATCTAGAGAGAAATTTGGCCCTAGGAATTTTGCTCCCCTCATACTTATGGATTTCCTCTCTTTCCACTGCAGGGAGCATCCAAACTGAGGGGCTTTTGCGTCAGGTACTGGGGAAATTGTAGAGGTCAGGAGTAGCTGGTACTGTTTTGAAACAATTCACAGAACTATGTTTGGCTGTGGAGGTAACAGGTGTTGTAAAAGAGAACAAACAACCAATTATGATGTCAGGAACCCTGGGGACTGATGTGGTGGGGGAAAAAAGGATTAAAAATTACGGCACAATATCTTGGCACTTTGCTTTCTTAGCCCTCTTATTAAATTATGACTTCTGTTTGAGGAAAATGAATGAGAACAAAGGGTTTGTTTAGAATACAATCTTTGTGTTTTAAATTTGACTAATGGTTTTAGCACTTTCATTTGGTTCTCAGTCAACTTGTGTTCAAAGTGTCAATTAACCAATAAATATTATGAAAAACAAGAGTCAGAAATGGTTGCCACTCTTGCTAATCAGCTGCTAATGAAATTGTGCCTGGGTGGGAAATGCAGGCACTCTAGAATCCCCGAGTCTTCTCCAGAAAATGAGCTGTAGTGGAACTAAGGTCCCTGACCCCTGGGAAAGGGGCACATTTAACTCCTTCACTCCCAATTGCTGTTTTTCCCCTTCTCATTATTAAGTGAAACTCATTGCCAGTATCTTATGGTTAACTTCAATTGTAGTGAGACTTTTCAAAATGTGGTTTTATTTGACTCAATAATTCCTAAGTGGGATTTTAGAGCTGGAAGAACTGCCTGGCCTTTGGTCTCTTAATGATTCCTTTCCTCTTCTAATTTTCTTTTCATTCATTCATTCATTCTTTTATTTACTTACGGCTGCATTGGGACTTTGTTGTGGCACGCAGGCTCTTCGTTGCGGCGCATGGGCTCAGTAGTTGTGGTGCACGGTCTTCTCTCTAGTTGTGGCACGTGGGCTCCAGAGCACGTGGGTTCTATAGTCATGGCGTGTGGCCTCCAGAGTGCGTGGGCTCTGTGGTTGTGGCACACAGGATCTCTAGTTGTGGCGAGCGGGCTTAGTTGCCCCGTGGCATGTGGGATCTTAGTTCCCTGACCAGGGATCGAACCCACGTCCCCTGCATTGGAAGATGGATTCTTAACTACTGGACCACCAGGGAAATCCCTCTAATTTTCTCAAGTCTTTCCCCCGTCTCCTCATCCCCAACAGATATATGTATGCACAATTGAAAATGGATTGAAATCTGAATATATTTAACATTTTGTAGGGTTGAGAGAGTCGGGTGTGGGTGGGGACTATATCTCTAAAAAAAGAAATGGCAGGAACTAGTAAACTATAGCAATCAGTAGGGTTATTGAAAACCAGTTCCCAGCATGGATGTGAAAGCTCAAGTTCTCTGATTAAGGGGCTGTGCTATATCTGTTTGTCTCACTGGGTCTTCTTCTGAGCTAAAGAGGAACATGGAACACATTGAGGGTAGAGATAAAAGGGGAACTGAGGCAATCAGTGGGCTAGGAAACAGGTGTGGGATACCCATCCTGAGACTCTAGGTGAAAGTAGCCCCTCTGCCCCTTCTCCCCTGTTCTCCTTTACTGGTGGATTTACTAAATTGTGGGGCTCTGACAGGTCTCCTGGGCTGGTGCGAGGAGTCACTGTACGTGCTTAAAGGTCTGGTACTTTTGAGGGAAGGAGGACTGACCCCTGTCAGATAGAATTCCTAAGTTTTTCTGGTCAAAATACTGTCATCCCTTACTCCATCTTCCCATTACCTACTCATTCCCCTCATTCAGGCTTGATTATATCTGATTAGGTCAAGTATAATAGCTTTCTAACTAGCCTCTTGGCTCCTTCTCTTCCTGTTATATGCTGAGCTTCAAATGGAGTTACTCATTGTCCCCTGAATATGCCCACTTCTTTGCTTGCCTGAAAGCTGTTCTCTGGACTTAGGACTCTAAATATTGTTACCCCTCTTCCTCGTTTACTTCATATTCCTCAGTGGCAGCTATTGGTTTTGTTAATGTGGTATCTTTCCCAGTGCCCAACACAGCAGGTGGCTTTCTTCAGTGGGTACCCAGTAAAGTGTGGTAGAAAGAATGCCTAGAATAGAGCAGGCAGGCTCTTACCTAATCCTCAGTAAATGCTTGTTGACTAGCCAGTTGTGGAAAGAGGCTCACAGTGTCCTGGATATGGTTACTTTGAGCCTTTGTCCTGATGGCTGTTCAGAGTACCTCTCCAACTGTAACAGAGGAAATCTTCCAAGTAGCATTGCTAGTCCTTGTACTTGAAGAGCACTGCTGTTGTAAATTCTGTGTGCAGAGGTTGGTGCCCAGCTGTCATCTGTCCTCCTTGAGAACTGGAAAGGAGACACTGGTTAGGTCACAGCAGATAAAATTTTGGAGGGTAGTTCTGGAATGTGGTGGGAGCTATCAGGATAGCTGTTCCCAGAGGAAGACTGTGGAGTCTCTTGATCTGAAGGGCTTTAATGCAGGTGATGGATTTCCACCCTTGCTTGGAAGCCATGACAGAGAACTCCTCTAAGGACCTGCCCAGACTGTAGATTATGCAGCAGAGTAAAAAATCAGTTTGTTGAATATTTTTATTTTTTCTCATTTTGCCATTGTTTAGTCCTTTTAGAAAATGCATAAATGTAATGACAGTACAGACTGGTTCACTCTGTGTTTGGCTGCTTACAAAAAAGATCTCCATTTGTGTTTCCCTTCAAAAAACATTAAGCATTGGTTCAGGGTTCAGCACCATAGAGAGGTTTGTGCACATTTTTTTGTTACTGGTTCAGTTCAAGTCCTGCCTTGGAGACAGGATAGATGCTCATTTGTGTGAGGCAGGGATCTTGCCAGGGCTTGTTTGGGGTTTTTGAATAAAAAAGCAGGAGGATAGGGCCGTGGTAGCCATGGCAACTGTGCTTGTAAAGTCTCAGCTCTGACCACCCTGGTTAGGAGCTTGGAGGTGAGTGGCATTGCTTCCTGTCCCGTATTCCTCCTATTCTTTCTGGTCTTGGAAGTGGGGGCCAGGGGGCTGGCATTCAAGCTGACCTTTCTGGTGGCCTACTGTGTGCCTGGAGTTGAGCCTGAGCTGTGGGCACAAGTAATTGGTCCCTGCCCTTTAGAAACTCGGCACAATTGGGAATTTTTACTCTTGTTAACACATACCTACAGGACTTGATAAATAAAATGTCTTTGTTTCATTCTGGTTGACATTTACCTTTTTGGGGCTGTGTTTCCTGAAGCACTTTTAACTTCTTCTGAGCACTGACACAGTGTTTTCTCATTTATTCTTCACAACAATCTAACACATTAGTGAAAGCAGACACGATAGATTCTTGTCATTTGACACATAAGGGCATGAAGATTAAAAAGTAAAAAGGAATTTGCCTGAATTTACCTGGCCCTCAAAGAAAGAGCTGAGTGGGTAGTAGAGTTCCAGTGCTCGTGGTCGCACAGCCAGCTCTCATCTGAGCAGGCTGTGCCGCGGCAGCCCTTGATTTTCTGCCATTGTGTCCAGGTTTGACTTGAAAGAGCCTAGAAGTCCCTGGAGGGGGAGGTTTCCAGGCAAAAGCCTACAGAGACACCTCCCAAAGACATATAACTCCCGAGGCATCTGATGCCAACGCAGAAACCAGGGCACTGTGGCATCCATCTCAATTGGCCCTGTCTCCGCTGAAGCAGGGCAGTCAGACTGCACAGCAGGCTCACTGTGGGCACTACCCAAGGAGGATGCTGCCACTCTGAGCCCAGGAGGGCTAAGTTTCTAATCACTGGGCACTTGGGTGAGTTGGGACAAATACTGAGTCAGGCAAGATTTGTCAGTAGGTTAAACATCTTTTCCAGTAGTCACAAATTGGCTGTGGGCTGAATTCCATATATAGATATGTTTTGTTTAGCTTTTGTATTTTAAAATTTGAATTCTTTCAGAGGGGGCATTTTTTTCTCAGCCCTCACCACTCCCTGTTGTCTTACAGATGGCCTTCCTCACTCATCTCTCTTATTTGCCTGCCTCCCATGGGCATTTGAGTTGGCTTCTGCATCTTGGATCAATATTTCTTACCTGCCCTTCTACCAGTATTCCTCTTGCCTAGGTGTTTGATGGCCTCAGGCTTTCTAGGCTCATTTTCTTCTTTCTACCCTACCTAGAACTATCCTTCTGGGTTTGTGTTTAGGCTCTGAACTTAGCTTTTTCTTGGCCCCTAGGAATACTTGCTGTCACCTTGTACTATATCTGATAGCCTAATTGCTGTCCCGGGATTCAAAAGGAGAAGTACTGCTTTATACAAAGAAATGAATTTTTAAAACAACTTTATTGAGATAAAATTTATATACCATAAAATTCAGTCATTTAAAGTGTACCATGGGAATAATTCTCAAACGTCCTAGGGAATGTTGGTAGAATAGATGGGTGGTTTCTAGACTATGGTGTTTCATGGACCAGAAAACTTTAAAAGAAAGTTTGGGGGACCAAAGGCCAATTTCTTTACTTTGCTGAGTTAAGGGCCTTAACATAGAAACAACCCACTATCATCCACCATCATCATTATCTCATTTTATAAAAGGACATTTTAACACTAAAAAGATAGAAATAATGTAATTTCAGAAAAAAAGAACTCTTTTTTATATTGGACACTTTTAAATTCCTTGTTTTGGGACCACTGGAATGAATTGCCACAATAAACAAACCACTCAAAACTCAGCTTTAAAACAACAGTAATTTCTTTTTGTATAGCTTTGACTCTTAGAACTGTAGTAATAGTTCATGTACCCTTCAGATGCCCCCAAATAAAAAATTGAACCAACCAGGATGTGGAGGAATGGAAACAACAAAGTGGAACACAGACACTAACAAATGAAACAAATTGATAACATAATCATGCTGATGGGGGTAGGGAAGAATGGAACTAACCTAAGTGACCTTGTGAAATGATACTTTGACTAGATACTGTAAAATTAAAGACAAAGGAGCTGTATGTAAATGCTGTAATCTAGTTTGTCAAATGTGTTTCTCATAGGGGTATGGGTTAGCAATTTTGAAACTACTTTGTATGTGTACTAGTATTGAACAATAAATATAATATTGCAGGTAAA
The DNA here is from genome assembly GCF_002837175.3 of Physeter macrocephalus. NCBI lineage: Eukaryota > Metazoa > Chordata > Mammalia > Artiodactyla > Physeteridae > Physeter > Physeter macrocephalus. Next base: position 135,550,149 of record NC_041221.1, read on the forward strand.
AAGAACCAGTTTTCTCACTATTGGAGAAAGAAGTTGCAAATAAGGAAATGGGGGAGGTGAACCCTGTGGGGCTGATTGGAATCTGAGGTATCAGTATAAACTTGTAGTTTTTAAGAGGTCCACAGACAAATAGATGTAGAAATACAGATGTGTATATGTGCATATATGTATATGTATACACACATATAAATTTCTTATCTCTGACCCAGAGAGAGCCTAGAAGCAATGACAACCTAGTAGTAATGAGCACACCTGTCATGCAAATCATGGTTTCTAAACACTGTTCTTCAATAAAAAACTAGGACTCCTTGAAAAATGGTTGATTCCAGGGCTGGGAAAAGGAAAATGCAAGGTAAACTTGGAGCGTCTTATGGATCCAGAAAGTAAGGAAGTACTTGAAAAAAGAAAATGATGGGGGAAAGGGACTTGCCAAAGGAACACAAGAGCTAACCTGAAAGAGCTCCTAGTTGCCAAAGCTGAAATAATTTGAGCAACAAAATAATGATAATATTGGATTATAACTCATAGAATAAAATATCCATGAGAACATATTGATAAAGTAAATAATTAAGTAGATGGAGGAGCAAGAGTTTTTCCTTGTAGTGAAATTTCAATTAATAAATGTGTAAGGAAGGAGGGGAGTAGAAAATTGCTATTAGACCGTCTCCACAGTGGTACTTGTTGCAAATGGTTCCCTCTAATGGTGTGCAAAGGTTTGAGGAAAAAGAGGATTTGTATAATCTCAGAATATTTCCCCCATGATTTTTTTTTTAAACAATTCAGGGATTTTTAGTATACACACAGTATTGTGTAACCATCACCACATTTTCATCACCCCAAAAAGAAACAATGCTTATTAGTGGTCATTCCCCATTCCTCCCTTCCCCTAGCCCCTGACAACCATTAATTTATTATGTCTGTTGATTTGCCTATTCAGGACGTTTCTTATGAAAGGAATCATATGATATGTGACTTTTTGTATCTGTCTTCTTTCAGTTAGTTTAATGCATTGAAAGTTCATCCGTGGTATAGTATATATCAGTGTTTCATTCCTTTTTTTAAAGTTACTGTGTATTTTATTTATTTATTCCAGTTTTATTGAGATACAGTTTAATGATTTGAAGTATTTCATTCCTTTTAGTGGCTGAATAGTATTCTGCTGAATGGATAGACCACATTTTGTTTGTTCCTTTCTCAGAGTTGATGGACATTTGGGTTGTTGCCACATTTTGGCTGTTAAAAATAATGCTACAGTGAACATTCATGTACAAGTTTTTGTGTGAACATATGTTTTTAGTTCTCTCGTGAATACATCTAGGTGAAGAATTGCTGGGTTCATATGGTAGCTCTTTGTCTAACATTTTGAGAAACTGCCAGACTGTTTTCTACAGTTTGGTAATTTGCCATGATTTTTGTTTACCACAGTGGAAAAGCTCAGTATAGGTTACTTTTGTTAGTTGATCAAGACCAATATCACCAGTATAAGACATGTTGACATCACAAACCTTTTGATATGATGCACTGAGAAGAGCATGACATAATTTCTGTTGTTCTTCTGTCAAGGTGGCATGATTTGAGTTTAATCATGACAAGAACCAGACAGTCCTGAGTAACTGATAAGTATTTATTTCTTGAGGGTATCAGGGTCATTAAAGACAAGGGAAGACTGAGGAACTGTTGTAGAGTGCAGGAAACTAGGGAGAAATAACAACCAATGGCCATATGGGATCCTGGAACAAAAAAGGACCTTAGTGGAAACACTGGTAAGGTTTGAAAAGGATCTTTAGTTTGGTTACTGATATTAATTTCCCAGTAACTGTCTATGGCTATATAAGATATTAACATTGGGAAAAGCTGTGTAAATGATATATGGAAACTCTCTATACTATTTTTGCAAGTGTATGTTTAAAGGTAGTTCAAAGTAAAAAGTTTAAAAAGGTAGGTATCCAGTCATTTATTCTTGTTCACATGTCTGCAGACAGGCTAGACTTGGCTGACCGTGGTTGGGCTCAGCTGGGTTCATCTCCAATCTGCACTTTGGGTCCAGGTCTGCTCCATGGGTCTCTCATCCTTCTTGGATCAGAATGCTAGTAGAGCATGTTCTTCTCACAGTGATACAAAATTCCAAGAGACAAGCCAAACACAAAAGCACATTTCAAACCTCTGTGGCACATTTGCTAACATCCTGCTGGCCAAAGCACGTCACAGGCCAAGTCCAAAGTCAAAGGTTGGGAAAGTACACTCTACTACTAGTAGGAGGGACTGTGAGGTCACATGGTAAAGGGGGTGGATGGAACAGAACTGGTGACAATGATGCAGTCTACCACCTATTTTTTTCCCCCTCAGGGAGCCAGGGTTAGGGAAATAGACACCACAGGCTTTGCAGGCCTATTTGCCTTTCTGGATTCCTGTCTTCTTTTCTGCTTGTCCCCTTCCCCTCTACCTCCCAATCCCTGCATGTATCTGGTGACTTTTTGCCTCTGTTCTGTTCTTCTCCAGTGTTCTGGTCCCTTCAGAGAGGCCCTAGAAGGAAGCAGTTCAGATCACACTCTCTAACTTGGCCTTTTTCCCAATGGGGTGGAAACATTTGAAATACTGTGTTTTCTGTTGCCTCTGCCACTGCTGCCATGGCTGGCTTCATGTATTTTAAATGAGCGAAACCTGTATTTTAAGTTAATGTTATTGTGGTTGCTCTTGCCCCCTATGGTGGCTTATGTGAAGGGAGTAATTTTGGAATTTTCCCCAAATAAAATAAATGGATTCACATGAGATCCTAGTCTTTTCCTTGGCCAGCTTAGCACAGTCTAACCTGTTATGTTCTGAAACTTTTAAAGTCATGTACTTTTTCTCTTTTTTATTTCTAATTTCAAAAGTCTGAAAATTCAAGATATTATTATTATTGTTATTAGTACAATTACTACTAAAAATAACTATGACTACGAATTATTATGAATTATTATGAATCTACTTGTCCTGTGTCCTAGTGAAAATCCTTGTTGGCATTTCCACACACCTCTAGATAAGCTAGGATTTTCTCTCTTCCATTTTTGATTTTTCACTTAATATATAATTATTGAGGGTTTACTATATGCTTGCATATGTGATAGACCCTGAAGATAAACTAAGATATAACTATTGATTGTGGTAAGTATTATTAAGAAAAAAGGTCGGGCTTCCCTGGTGGCGCAGTGGTTGGGAGTCCGCCTGCCGATGCAGGGGACGTGGGTTTGTGCCCCGGTCCGGGAGGATCCCACATGCCGCAGAGTGGCTAGGCCCGTGAGCCATGGCCGCGGAGCCTGTGCTCCACAACGGGAGAGGCCACAACAGTGAGAGGCCTGCGTACCACAAAAAAAAAAGAAAAAGAAAAAGGGTCATGGCAGGGAGTTCCCTGGCAGTCCAGTGGTTAGGACTAGGTGCTTTCACTGCTGTGGACTAGGGTTCAATCCCTGGTTGGGGAACTAAGATCCTGCAAGCTGCATGGGGTGGTCAAAAAAAAAAGAAGGAAAGAGAAAGAAAACGGGTCATGGTGTTGTGTGAAAGCCTTTAGGGGGAAGCCAGATCTGGTCTGGGGAAATAGAGGATGCCTCTCAGAGAAGAAGTGACTCTTAGCTGAGATTGGAAGGATAAAGAGATGGAGGCTGGGGTTGGAAGGAGCATTCTGGGCGAAGGGAACAGCAGGTGGAATGGCCCTGTGGTAGGAAGGAGCATGGTTCCTTTCATGGAATGGAAGAAGGCCATTGTGGCCTAGAACATGGGGAATGAGGAGTGGACAAGTTTGAAGAGGCAGGCAAGGAGCTAGATACTAAAAAGGGCCTCATTGACCAGCATGAAAATTTTCATCTTTAGGAACAGTAGGAAGCCATCAAAAGGTTAGAGGCAGGGGAATAACATAGTCAGATTTGTGTTTAAAAAAAAAAATCATTCATTGTAAAGAACAGTTTGATTAGGAGGTAAGAGGAGATAGTAGAGGCCAGTTAGAAGGCTTTGGCAGTATCCAGAAGAGAGATGGTGATGGTTCAGAGAAGGGCAGTGGTGGGGAGGGCGGAGAGAAAGGTATGCATTCAAGAAGAAAGAAGACATATGGCAGGAGAAACACCAGATTTGGGAGATTGGGTATATGGGGTGTAAAGTAGAGGGAAAATCAAGGATGACCTGCTTAGCCTTCAGCCGGGAAGATACTCTTGTTGTTATGTTGGTTTTGGATCTCTCCAGGTGAGATAATCTCTCCCTTTCATACATTTGGAGATGGGATTTTTTTTTTTTTTTTTTTCCCTCGGCTGTGCCACGCGGCTTGTGGAATCTCAGTTCCCAGGCTGGGGATTGAACCTAGGCCACAGCAGGGAAAGCCCCAAATCCTAACCACTAGACCACCAGGGAACTCCCTTGGAGATAGAATTAATGCTAAAAGAAGTTACTTTTTGCCCCATGATCATAGGAACAGGATAGAAGTGACCAGTTTCTTGTTCTTGCCAGTATTTGGCCTCATCTCTTCCCAGAACCAACTTCCTCAGCCATTACCTTTATTTTCCTACCCAAACTGGGGTTCCAATGGCACATCAAGACAGTAGCCTCCACAGCCCTTCCAGTTTTTCCAAGCTCTTCTGCTCCCTGCCTCCTGAATGCGGCCTGTCAGTTTCTGTGTCTGAATCTTTGCACGAAGGGCACCATCTATTTGGGATTCCCTTTATTCCTAGTCTGGGTGTCACTTTTTGCATCATTTAACCCCCAATTCAGGGAGCCTCCCCAGAGATAGGTTTCCCCATTCTACTCTGAACATATCTTTTTAAAAAATCCTTGAGGCATTTTGGATGGGTTTGAGGTGAGAAGTGGATCATTATACGCATACACTCAGGTACTCAAGTTCCCTTTTAATTTTTAGGCAAAGATACAGAAACTCCCTGCTGAAGTGGGATGGCAGGAACAGAACAGCTTGTCTTGGAGTGGTGTTTCCCTGGCTCCTTGGTTCTTTGATGGATGCACAGTGGTTGGTGTAACATGGAGTTTGCTATGATCCTGCTAGAATTGAGCAAACTTGAATTCTTGCTATATCATTACTCTTTTATGCTCGGGGTTTACCTCATCTTTTCAAGATAACTTGTGCTATGCACTTCACTTGAAGGAATTTTTCACATGCAGTGTCCCTCCAGGTACTATATACGTCATAAGCCTCCTCTCTTCTTGGCTTTTAGGTCATGCTGTTCCTGCAGGATCCCATGTGCGGCTGAATCTCCAGACTGGGGCAAGAGAAGTGAAACTCCAAGATGAGGACAAGCTTCGAAATAATTTGAAAGGGTTGAAAAAAGGCACAAGGTATAGTGTCAACCCTAGGTACTGGGAGACTGACAGCATTGACGCTGTAATACTGAGAGTAATGACAATGTATTGTTTCTTACCCAGATACACATGGCTTTAAATTTTTTGAAATTTAATAGCTTAGAATTTGTGATAAATCTGTCAGGGTTTTATGGATGTTTACTTCTATGGTCTTTGGCAAGAAATAGTTTGCAAAGCAAATTGATACTTTAAAAAAGGCTGTAGGGGGAATGCTTAACCTGCTTTAAAAATGAAGCCATTTTTCCCAGTACTTTAAGAGTACCCATTTGAATCCCAACAATTAATGCACTGATTACAGATGAGTCATCTATTCATTAAAACAGGCCTGTTAGGCCTTCTGCTTTGCAGTAATACTTCCTTGGTGAACAATAAAATTGCATTTTAAAGTCTTTAATTCAGACCAACTTTTCCTCTTGTTAGTCTATATTAAAACAGGCTTTCAGAAGTTCTCCAATGGTAAGAGTTGCCTTATTTTTTAATAATCAGTTTAGATTATTTGCTTTTGGGCAATTCGTAGTCTCTATTTTTCTGTTTTTTGCCTTGAATTACCAAGTTTTTTTGCTTCCTATTTCCTGTGTAAGGGAGAAGGAGGTTGAGGCATGGGGTTGCAGGGGCTGCTGGAATTGTGCAGTTTGAAAGGTCAGTATAAATACCAGCCATGAAGTATCTAACACAAGAACCAGCAAATTATGGCCTGCAGCAAAATATTGGGACTACTGCCTTTTTTTGTATGACCCAGAAGCTAGGTTGTTGTTAACATTTTTTAATGGTTGAAAGAAAATGAAGAAGAAGAATATTTCGTGACTGAAAATTATTTGAAATTCAGATTCCGGTGTCCATAAATAAAGTTTTATTGGAACATAGCCATGCTCACTCATTTAGGTATTGTCTATGGCTGATTTCTTGCTACACTGACAGAGTTGAGTAGTTGGGAAAATCACCCCATAAAGCCTACAAAGCCTAAAATATTATCTGATTATTACAAATAGTTTACTGTCCCTGTTCTAATACGAGCATATCTCGTTTTATTGTGCTTCACTTTGTTGCTGTTCGTAGATACTGCGTTTTTCACAAATTGAAGATTTGTGGTAACCCTGTGTTGAGCAAGTCTATTGCTACCATTTTTCCAACAGCATTTGCTCACTTCATGTCTCTGTGTCACATTTGGGTAATTTTCACAATATTTCAAACTTTTTCATTAATATTTGTTATGGTGATCCTGTGATTAGTTCTTTGATGAATAGATCTTTGATGTTACTATTGTAATTGGTTTTTGTCATGTATCTTTTAATTAAGGTACCTACTTTTTTTTTTAGACGTAATTCTATTGCACACTTAATAGACTACAGTATAGTGTAAACGTAACTTATGTGCACTGGGAAGCCAAAAAATTCATGTGACTCGCTTTATTGCAATATTCACTTTATTGCTATGGTCTGGAACAGTGACCTCAGTATCTCTGAGATATGCCTATTCATGTAAGTATTGGGAATCAGTCATGGATTATTGAGTGGGGTTAGTGTTACTCAGTCCTTGGATTTTTATTATTTTAACAATATTTTGCAGTTAGATATGAGGCAGAAAGTTACCTTAGAGACCCAGTTTTTACCTGATCTTTTCTTTTATATACCTGGCAAAAGGTCATCCATCTTGTCCATGTGGCACTCACAAGCCCACAAAGTAGCTTATTCAGATTTGGGCATTTTTCGCTGTTGGAAAATTCAACTTTATATTATGATAGATAAGGAGCTATTTGTCATCCTTATAGTCACCCCAAACTGGGAAGGATCTTTACTTTCCCCCATCTCTCCAGATAGGCCTGAACCTGGATTAACCCAGGTTATATGATGATTATTTTCTCAGAACAGTCGAAGAAAGAATCAAATCTCGTTGTCGTAACCCCTGTCAACCTCCCTCCATCCCTAGCATGCATATACATACATTTTTCAGCATCTCAAAGTACTTAGGAAGTCTTTTCTCACATCTAAGCCAAGTCTTATTTTCTGAATAAGACTTTTTTTCCTGGTTTAAGAATATTGAGTTAGGAACTTGATTAATTTGGAGCTTTTTATTTGTTGGTTTTAATACTATGGGAAGTGATTTCTCCAATACCTGACCATAGATCATCAGTAGGAGCACTTATTGCTTTGTCTGTTGCTCCTGTCTTTTTATACTAGAAAGCAGAGCCATCCATGTGGTCTGTAGTAGACACACCATAAGAGAAGAATATTCGTCCCCACTCCTGCCTCTTTGCTTTTCTCCTTTGGAATGTTTCTGAGGGCTCTGCCCTGGAATGGCCTCCAGGATATGCTGGACATGTCTTCTTCCTTCTCAGCATTTATAGCCAGCAGCAAACCTGTCTGAACAGAAGCCCAAAGGCGTTGACAAGGTGGTGTGGGTGTTCAGTGCTGTGAGCTCAGTGAGTCTCTGGTTGCCTTTGGTGGTGACTTCCTTCTCATGGAGTGTACCTCATCCTGTGCTCCTTTAATTCCACTTCACAGTGTCTTTCTGCCTCTTTAGTTCTGGAATGGGAACAGAGGCCAAAGGGCAGGGCTAATTTTCAAAATTGTTATAATATTTTGCTTATTGACTTAATTCTGTTTTGGGGAACAAGATCTACAGCTTTCCATCAGATTGTCAAAGAAGTTGGTGATCCCACAAAGTTAAGAACCACTGGCTAGGACTTCCCTGGTGGCGCAGTGGTTAAGAATCCGCCTGGCAGTGCAGGGGACACGGGTTCGAGCCCTGGTCTGGGAAGATCCCACATGCCGCGGAGCAACTAAGCCTGTGCGCCACAACTACGGAGCCTGTGCTCTAGAGCCTGCGAGCCACAACTAGAGCCCGAGTGCCACAACTACTGAAGCCCATGCTCCTAAAGCCTGTGCTCTGCAACAAGAGAAGCCACCCAATGAGAAGCCTGCGAACCACAATGAAGAGTAGCCCCCACTTGCTGCAACTAGAGAAGGCCCGCGCGCAGCAACAAAGACCTAAGGCAGCCAAAAATAAAAATAAGTAAATTAAAAAAAAAAAAAGAACCACTGGCTAGAGAGAGATGGGGCTAGTCCATTCAGCCTAATCCATGGCCGCTTCTCCATTAGAGCTGCTGGTTGTGTGACTGGCCACACTGCTACCCAGAGCTTCAGTTCCTGTGGGCTCTAAAGCCTGGGAGAGGTCTTCTGACTCTGGCTTGTCCCAGAGGATTCTCTTGGCACTACCTGAGTTCAGTGTATGGTTGGCTCTCAGCAGGTTTTCTTCTTCCTCTTTGTGTGTTAGGTATTGCCATCTCCACTGGTTTTAGTCTGTATCCCTGTCAATCTCTCCATAGTACATCTCTATTTTTGCCTTGGAACAATCAGATTTTTGAGTCATCCTCTTATGTTTAGAGGGATAAGGGACAAACTGGATCCAAGTTGTTTCATTTTGGGTTGAGCATTTACCATGGTATAATATGGCATAGTAGTTAAGGGAGTGGGCCAAGGACAGGACCATTTACTTACTCCATTCATTCATTTCACAAAAGACCTATTGAGTGCCTATGTGCCAGGCACTGGGGATACAGTAGTAAACAAAATAGGTAAGATGCTAGCTTTATTGAGGTTGGCAGGCAGGAAAAGAGAGAAATAAGTATGCAAGTAAGGTAATTACAGATTATAATAAATACTAGGGAAGAAATAAGGTGATAAGTTCCTGAAGGAGGTAACTGTAGATAGGATGGTTTGAGAAGGCCTTCTCAAAGAGATGTTTGAACTGAGACCTGAAGAATGAGGGGCATTTAGTCATGCAGAGGGTTAGTTTTATAGGTTTATGGTTAGAGCATTTCAGGCAGAAGAAACAAGAAGAGTTTCTGGCTTTGTTAAGGAATGGGCTTTGTCAAGTTCAAGAAACAGGAAAATGATCAGGTTGACTAGAAGGTAGGAGAAGGAAGAAGACTAATATGAGATGAGATTGGGAAGATATGAGGGGCCAGATCATGTGGAATTCTGAGGAGCATGTTGAATGTTCTTCATTTAAGGAGAATTGTAATGGAAAGCCTTTGGAGGATTTGGGGTGGGAGAGTCATTTAATGTAATGTAGTTTAGCAAGATCATTCTAGTTGCTGTATATATGGAGGATAGATGGAAGGTGGACAAAAAAAGATGCACAGAGACAATTAGAATGTCATGTAAGTGGATCAGGCAAAACATAATGGTGGCTTAGTCTATGGTATGTGAAGGAGAATGGATGAATTGGAGATTTAATTTGGATGTAGCAGCAACAGGACTTGCTTACGATTTAGATGTAGGGGTTGGAAAAAGGGTAGGGTTAGGGGTTCAGCGTAAAGCCTCATTTGGGATTTGCACAACTAGGTACTTGAAGGTACTATTTATTGAAATAGAAAAGATTGAGAGAGGGACAGTTTTATGGGGAGAACTATCAAGACCTATGTTTTAGATGTAATAAGTTTGGGGTGGCCATTAAACATCCGAGATCCAAGATATATCAGTAGTTGTACAGGAGTCTGGCTGGTACTCAGAGAAGAGGTTTGGGTCAAAGATGTAAATTTGGGCATCACTGCCTGATAGATATTTTAAAATAGCTAGGTGAGAGGGTAGAGATAGAAAAGAAAAGGTTGTCCAGGATTGAACTCTGAGGTGTTCCAGCATATAGGATTGAGGTAGGAGATAAGGAACCAGCAAGAAGAGACAGAGAAGGAGTAAGGAAGAGGAAGAGAACCCGGAGAGTGTCGCAACAAGAAGCCAGGAAAGGAGAGTGTTTCAAGGAGGGAGGGGTGAACTGTGTAAATGCTGCTGGGTGGTTGAGGAACATGGCACTAGTGAAGAGTCCATTGGATTTGGCCATCAGTTACTGGGAATTTTGATGAGCAGTTTTAGTGGGATTGTGGGAATAAAATCCAGGTTAATGCATATGGCAATGTAAATAGCATTCAAGGAGGTGTGGATAGTGAATGAAGACAATGTGTTCATAAAGTTTTACTTAATCTGAATAGGAACAGGGAAATGGCATGATAATTAGAGCCTGCGGAGTCAAAGGAGTGTTGGTATACTGATGGGAATAATCCAATCAAAGGAAAAATTGATGATGCAGTCGGGTGGGAGTGGTATAATTATGGGAGTTAAAGCTTTTGAAAAGGCAAGTGGGATCTCTAGCCTAAGTTCAGCAGGGGCAGGGACACTCATCCATTCCAATAGTAGGGAAAGCAGAAAATACAGATTTAGGTGCAGGTTGGTGTATAGAGTGGATGATGGAAAGGTGAGGGAGTTCTTGATAACATCTGTTTTTCTCAGTGAAGAATAAAGTGAGAATACCAGCTGAGGTTAGCTGTATGTGTGCCTGTGCATGTGCACACACACATGTGCACTCACACATGTGCACACTTGTACGTGTGCAGTTGGGGCTGAGAGTGGGTGATGATGGATAGCCTGGAGAATGGAACTTTAGGCAATAAACAGATATACAGACATGACGGGATTAATCCTGACCAAGTATTGGAGGAAGGAGGAGATAATCTGCTCAAGTTATAGCCCTAAATACGTAACTCCCTCTTAGTGGTAAGGGTCAATGCAGTTGCATCCTCACGCAGCTGGCAGTGGGTGATTCTCTGACAGGAAAGGGGTTCTCTTTCCTACCTTGTAGGGTTGTGGTAATGATTTGAATGAAATATTACTTCTAAAGGGTTAACACAGTGCCTGACACATGGGTAAGTGGTCTGTAAATGGGAGTGGTTAGCTATTATTAATTAGTTTAGGAGGACTGGGGTTTAAAGAAGTCAAGTGTTTTTCTGAGGGCCCTAAGGGGTCTCTAGGATGAATCAAAGACTGAGTGAGTACCTCTCATGAGACCTGAGGCTGGCTAGGATCTTGGACCATGAGACTGATGTACTCATCTCGCCTGGAACAGAGAGTGGTCCAGTAGCCCCTTCCTCCCCAGCCTCTGATATATCTCCAGGGATATCTGGATTCCTCCCTCCCCCTGCCCTGCCAGCTGGACAGTCTTGTCATACACAGCCCACTTTCTACACTTCCCTTAGTCTGTATGTACCACTTTTTTCTTACCTCTTTTCACTGAACTGAAGTGAGTGCTGGTGGCAAAACCTGCCTTCCACCCCCTCACCCCATGAATACCTTCTCTCCAGTCAAGATGAATTGTTGTGGCTTGGATCAGCTCCAGGGCTTTTTGTGAGGATACCACTGTAGTCTCTGCCAGGTTCCTGACATTATGTCCACATTGGTTCCTTTCTTCCCTGTCCTTGGAGGCTGGCTGTGGAAGGTGGCTGGCCTCGATTTTAGTCCTCAGTATCTCAAACTCATTCCTTTGTCAGGTTGACTCATACCTCCTGCATGTACTCTGTGCTCAGGGGTTGGTCTTAAGGGTATGAATTTATCCAACCTGTTTTTGTAAAGATAGACTGAGTCGTCAAATCAGGTCAGGCACATACTTGGGAGGCTCAGGTCCCTGTTGGTCTCTTTCCTAGAAGAATATAAATAGGGTATATGTTATTTCCTCTGTCTGTGCCCACTGTCCTCCAGGAGGTCTTACTCTGGCACGTACTGAGAGAGCAGCATTGCACAGACATTCTAGACTTGTTCTGCCCAAGTAGCTGGCTGAGAGCTCTCTGTCCATGGTGGGCTTCTGTCTGCCTCATGCCATTTTCTCCTCTTTCATGAAGTGACTCCATCTTCAGCTCTTTCCTCCTCTAGCTTCAAGGTGAGATCACCCTGTTAGACTTCTGGCTTACCCACGGCAAAGTTAGGATAGTGTGCTCTGAGTTATAGCTGGCCTGGATTAGCTGGCCTTGGAGTGCCAGCCACCCAGAGGGGTTTTCTTTCTTGGGAAAGATGGTGCCCCCTTGTGACTCTCAACTTCTCTTTGGACAGGCTGGACATCAACACCAATACCTATTCATCTCAGGACCTCAAGAGCGCACTGGCAAAATTCAAGGAGGGGGCAGATATGGAGAGTTCAAAGGAAGACAAGGTTTGTGATGTTGTTTATAGTGAGTTCATATCATCCTGCAGAATGGCCTTGAAGGGAATCACTGTCTCCTGAAGCTTTAGCAGTGAACATGGGATAATAATAACAATAATATTATAAAATAATTTAAAGAGCCAAGTAAGTTAATGCCAAATAAGTAACCCTTTACAGACTCTTAAAAAAATGCTGGGAGCTTTTCTGTCATCGTTTACATTGGGATCCAACTTCCCATTACATATTTGGGAAAATTGAAGCACAAAGCAGAGAGAGCCATACTCTGCATTACCACAGACATCACTGAGGGGAATAGAGATTAAAACCCAGATCTCTTCAGTTATACTTGGATTAGACACAAGTTTAAAGGACAGAGGACCTAGGCCAGGAAGGAAGGAGCCCAAGTGCTTTGAACATGTAGCAAACCTTTTCCAGACCTCAAATTCCTTAAATGTACAACAGATGGCTGAGATTTCCTCCAGCTCTAAATTTGTTTATAAGCTAAGGGAATGAGAAGGAGAAAGAGGCAGAATTGCAGCCCCTTGGTTACGCCTCTAATGTCTGGGATGGCTCATGGATCCCGACCTATCAGAATGAAGTCTTATTCTTAGATGGATCATGAGCTCATGTGATAACCAGAGAATGCTGCAAATCAGTTTTTACATTTCCACTTGAGTCCTGTCCTTGAAAGAACCTCCTTCAATGGCTGCCTTGCAGACCTTTCTAAGTTCTTCCTCCCGCTTCTCCTCTTCACAGTCCCCTTTGCTTCGTATTATATTTCTCTACCCTCACCCCAGAATTCTGGCAGTATCTTGGAAAGGCAACACCATGTTCTTGACAGCCTGTGTGTTAGTGGAGGAAGTTTTAGGTCCCTCAGATCCTTCAGAGCTAAGTATGTCTGAGACAGATGGATGTGTGTGTGTGTGTGTGTGTGTGTGTGTGTGTGTGTGTGTGTTGGAGAGGACCTCAGGAGGAGGTGTTAATATGCAGGCCAAGTCTCCATGTCTTTACTCATCTTACCAAAGTCTCATCTCCCAACATGGAGAGTGTATGTGGTATGAGAAGGTGAGTAGCAGGATGGCAGCAATTGTGGTAAAGGAAGGTGATGCATAAAATTATATCCCATTGCAGGTGTATTAACTGTGGGGGTGGAGAGGTGTGAGGAAAAGCAAATCCCCTACCTGCTGAAGGTGAGGCCAGCAGAGGAAAGCAGTGTCTGCATGCCTGGAGCAGAGATTGGTATTCCTGTGACCAGGGGTTGGGCCCATTCCCACTCATTCTCTCACCATGAGCTCCACATGGAGCAGATGGGAACATAAAAGTTGGCCCCGTTCCATATTTTCTCTGTGGGTGGAAGACCCACTGCACCCCTGTCTCTTCTCTTTGCTCTCTTTAATGGCATTCTTATCCCCTAATTCAATTAGTGTAGAAAAATATGAATATTATGAAAATATTTTTTAAATGTAAAAGCAAGAGATTATTTAAGTTTTCAATTGCTATTTTTTTGCAATTAAAAATAATTCTTTCCCTGTGCAAAGGGAGATCCCAATAATGGTAGCCAAATACGACACCCCTGTACCAGCTGATCTGAGTCAGCTGCCACTTCTGACCTATGGCTGCCACACTGTTTCTTTACTTCTGTGGCACTTAGGTTGTTAGCTCCTTCACTGAGGTGCTGGGTCCTAGGTTTTTTTCTCATTTTCATTTGTATCCTTCCTGGACTGACTCAGCTCCCTGCCAATGCATTGGGACTGGCAAATAAATTAACTTGAAGTAGGTTGGGGAGTTTCTTACATGTCTCAAGCTCTTGGCTGCAGATACCATAATACTTTTTGTTTATCAGTCTTTAAACAAAATCTTTGCATGGTGACTTGCAAGTACAGGATGTGCTTTTACTATTTATAAAGACAATACTGTGAGATCTTGTGTCATATCTTAACCAATTGAGTGAATTTTTTTTACCTGATTTTTTTGGGGGAAAGCCATCAATTCCATTATGTCCATTGGTAACTTATTAGATTTAAGTGAATCAGTCCTTCCCAGAGTCCCTTGCTTTGTGGAAAATCTCTGTCTTACCCAGCACATTTGGGCCATTGTTGTTGAACCTGATCTCTTTATCCCCCTGTTATCATACAAATTGCTTGATGCTTTATGTTTTATCATGTCAGCTGTTATTTACCTATATCCTATAAATTACTCCATTAAAAAATATGGTCTTCTTTTTAAAAAATATTTATTTATTTATTTTATTTATTTTTGGCTGCGTTGGGTCTTAGTTGTGGCACGCGGGATCTTCACTGCGGCACGTGGGATCTTTTGTTGTGGCACACGGGCTTTTCGTTGTGGTACGCGGGTTTCTCTCTTTCTAGTTGTGGCATGCGGGTTTTTTCTCTCTAGTTGAGGTGCGTGGGCTTAGTTGCCCCGCGGCATGTTGGATCTTAGTTCCCCGACCAGGGATCGAACCCGTGTCCCTTGCATTGGAAGGCAGATTCTTTACCACTGGAACACCAGGAAGTCCCCCAAATATGGCCTTCTTAAACTTTTGATTCTGGACAAGATAAAATAGACTCATTTCTCCCTATTCTTCCTGCTCAGGACAACTAAAAATCCTGGACATAATACTAAAAGCAAATATAAGAAGACTTTAAAGGTGAGAAGAAGAAGGTGGATTAGATAGGGACCTTGGAATTTCAGGAATGACATGGCAGTGAGTTCCTTGGCTTTCTTTCTGCCCTCTGTGTATCCCAGAATGGGCACTGGAGAAGCCCATATCATGGAAATATCAACAGGTACAGATAGACAAAAGGCCCTAAGAAAGGCCTGCTCTTCATAAGATAGAACTAGGAAAAGGGCAGCCTAATAGAACAAAAAACTTTTTGACAATACTTATTCTGCTTTAGCCAAAGACCTCCCTTAGTACCAGTGGGAGTTGAATGGGGAACTTGTAGTTCCATCTCCCATTTGGTGTAGTATAGCAAAGCTGTACTCTCTTTCCTCCACCAGAGTGGTGTCAGCAGAAGCTGAGTGGGGAGCCTGAACTTGCATCCCCTCTGATGGCAATAGATGGTGTGAGGCAGTGCTCTTCTACCTCAATCAAGGTGGTGTCAGGGAGAGTTGAGCAGAGAGCCTGAATTTCTACTCTCTGCCCAGCGGTAAAAGACTATTCTCTGCTTCTCCCACTGTTGTGGTACCAGCAGAGACCAAGTGTGGAGCCTGGTTTTCACCCTTCACATGCGTGTAGCAGGCTGCTTTTTCTGTTGGGGTGGTGTCAGCAGAGGCCAAGAAGGGAACCTGAATGTCTGTCCCCTCCCTGGCAGCACCAAGGTAGTTTTTCACTTCTTTTAGCTTCAGCGATGCCAGAGGGCTGGTTAATGGAGAGTGTATACTTCTACCCTCCATCTGGTGGGAACAAGGCAGTGTAAGTCAGCATTCTGCTTTCTACTCCGGGGCATTGTTAATGGGGATAAGTGAGGAGCCCGAACTTCTACCCTCAGATCAGCAGTGATGAGGCAGTGCTTCAGTTACCCTGCCAAGGTGATGTCAGTAGAGGCCAAGGAAGGGCTTCCATTCCCAATGCTGAGTGTCCAGCGGTGGCAGGTGATGCTCTTCCTTCTCCTAACAAGAGAGTGGTGGTAGGATTTTGGAGGGAAGGGAGATGGAGAAAGGAATTTTGCATATGAAGTTCTGGGAATGCTCCCTAGTAACCCACAAGAGAAACCGACCAGAATTAACACAGCAGATTTGAGAATGGAACTACAGTGTGGAATACTGCCCAGGTTTTTAGATTAGCTCTAGGTAGCACACACAGGAAGCAGACCAAAATAACAGTGCAAATTCTGTGAAAACTAAATTGTCTTGGGGTCACAACTGTACAAGAAGACCAGAACCAACATATTAAACCTAAACAGTGTGACTGCGTACTGAAAAGGAAGTTTCAGTAGAATTCAGATTCTTATAACTTAATACTCAAAATGCCTAGTATACCAAAAATCACTCATCATACCAAGAACCAGGAAAATCAAAACTTGAATTAGGAAAGACAATTAACCAATGCCAACAGTAAGATGACCCAGGAGTTGGTATTATCAAACAAGAATTTTAAAGCAGTTATCCCAAAATGCTTCAAGCAGTTATGTACACTCTTGAGACAAATGGTAACCTCAGCAGAGAAATAGAAGACATAAGAAAGAACAGCATAGAATTTTAGAACTGAAAAATACAACTGAAAATTAGAAAAATAATCACCTGGATAGGCTTAATAGTAGAATAGAGATGAGAAAGAAAAGAATCAGTGAACTTAAAGACAGATAAAAAGTCATCTAAGTAAATAGATTGAAAAAAAAATGGAACAGAGAGTTAAGGACCTGTAGGACTATAACAAAATCTAAGATTTGTGTCACAGAGTCTCAGAAGGAGAGGAGAAAGAATATTGGGCTGAGAAAATAATCAAAGAAATAAAGATGGAAAACTCCCCCAATTGGTGAAAGATATAAACCCACAGATTCATGAAGCTGAGTCAATTCTAAATAGGACAAATTCAAAGAAATCAATACCATGACACATCACAGTCAACCTTCTGATAACTAAAGACAGAAAAAAAATCTGGAAAGCAGCAAGACAGAAACCACATACTATCAATAGGGAATAATGATTGAATGACAGCATCTTTTTCATCTGAGATCACAGAGGCCAAAAATATGTGGCATATTTTTCAAGTGCTGAAAAAAACAAATTGTTCACTCAGAATTCTGTAGCCAATGAAAATCTCCTTCAGGAGTGTCAGGGAGAAAATCAAGACACTCTCACACAAAAGAAAGTTAAAAGAATTTATCACCAGCAGACCTACCTAAAAGAATGACTAAAGAATATTTTTCAAAGAGAAAGGAAATAATAACAGAAGGAAACATGGACCATTGGGAAGAAAGAACAGTGAAGTGAATAAAAGTAAGGGAAACTTTAATAGACTATCCTTCTCTTGAAGTTTTAAAATTATGTTTGGTAGTTGTTGCAAAAATTATGACATCATCTGTAATTCCGTGTATGTTTAATAATATATGTTCAACTGCCAGAGTTACCACTTTTTGTTTCTTTGCTGTGCTTTCAACTTTGTTGATCAGTTCTCTCTTTTGATTATCCATTTTTATGAAATGTTACATGGGTTTATCCTTGGGGGATGAGGAAGCCATATAACCACACACTTGACATCTGTGTGTGAACTGCATAATGGATGCACAGTGACAGTTCACTGTCAGATTTTGAAATAAATAATGTGATCAGCCACTGTTCATGATTGGCATTTATGTTATTTACATAGTGATTTATGGACTGAAGAGCTAGCAGCAAAGTTGATACTTAATGCAATTAAAGTTAAATATATGATGGCAACTGAAGTTCGAGTCATGTTCGGAGACTAGTATTATTTAAACTGTAGTTGAAATTGGTGCATATCAAATCTGTACAAAGCAAGGACTGTCTATCTGATAAAAGACTTGTATCTATCTAGAACATATAAATAACCCTCAAAACTCAACGGTAAAAACCAGCAAACAATTTGAAAATGGGAAGAGGACATGAACAAACATTTCACCAAAGAGGATATGTAGATGGCAAATAAGCACATGAAAAAATGTTTAATGTCATTAGATGTTAGAGGTATGCAAATTAAATTCACCATGAAATATCACTATACATCTATTACTATTTACTGATAATACTATTAGATAGATAGTAATAGATAGCAGTATCTGTTACTATTAAATGATAATACTAAATACTAGTGAGGTTGTGGAGAAACTGGATCTTTCATACATTGTTGGTGGGAATATAAAATGGTTCAGCTACTCTGGAAAATAGTTGGGCTCTTTCTTATAAAACCAAACATATGCTTATCATTATGACCCAGCAATTGCACTCTTGGGCACTTATCCCAGAGAAATAAGAACTTAAGTTTATTTTTTAAATTTTATTTTATTTTTGGCTGTGTTGGATCTTCATTGCTGTGTGAGGGCTTTCACTAGCTGCGGCAAGCGGGAGCTACTCTTTGTTGCGGTGCGTGGGTTTCTCACTGTTGTGGCTTCTCTTGTTGCAGAGCATGGGCTCTAGGCACGTGGGATTCCGTAGTTGTGGCACGCGGGCTCAGTAGTTGTGGCTCACGGGCTGTAGAGCGCGGGCTCAGTAGTTGTGGCACACGGGCTTAGTTGCTCTGCAGCATGTAGGATCTTCCCAGGCCAGGGATCGAACCCATGTCCCCTGCATTGGCAGGCAGATTCTTAACCACTGTGCCACCAGGGAAGCCCAAGTTTATTTTTTAAGAAACCTTTATACAAATGTTCATGTGGTTTTATTCATAATACTCCAAACCTGGAAACAAACATTCTTCAACAGGTGAATGCTTAAACAAACTGTACATCTATACAATGGAATACTACTCAGCATTAAAAAGAAACAAACCATTGATATTTACAGTAACTTGGATAGATCTCAGGTGCATTAAGTTTAGTAAAAGGGCCAATCTCAAAAAATTACAGACTGTGTAACTGTCTGTATAGCTTTCACCAAATGCTAGAATTATAGATATGGAGAACAAATTAGTAGTTGCCAGGGCATAGGGACAGGAGGCAAGGGATGAGAGGATGAGGTACAATATAGAGGACTACGGTGGAGTTGTTTGATGGTGATGGAACAGTTCTGTAACTTGATTGTTCTGTTATGAATCTGTATATTAGATAAAATTGTAGAGAATGATGCACACACATACATGCAAATGTGTACATGTAAAAGCTGGTGAAATCTGAATAAGGCTTGTGGTCTAGTTAATAGTATTGTACCTATGTCACTTTCTTGGTTTTGACATTGTGCTGTTATTGCATAAGATGTTACCATTGGAGGAAGCTGAACGAAGGTTATATAGTACTCTGTGTATTATTTTTGTAATTTCCTTTGAGTTTATAATTACTGCAAAATTAAAAGTTTTGTTTTGTTAAAGGCCTTCCCGAGGGCCAGGCATGCATCATTTTTGTGAGGCGGAGGTGACTAGTTTCTTATCCTGCTCACTTGTCGGTCATCCCACAGCTCTAGGCAGTGACTCAGCTTTCCTAGACCTCTTTGCCTGGCCTTTGGCAGCCACCCAGAGTCCTCTAGCTGGGTGTAAGGAGAGCATTTCACTGTTTAGCCTAAAGGAGAAGAATATGGCATCGCATGGATGTGATTGCTCTGCTAGGAGCTTGGTTTTTTTTTTTTAAGAGACACTGACTCATTTCTTTGGTTGGTGTTTCTATGGAGTCCTTGTAACTGGAGAGAAAACCCATAGGTAATAGATGAGCAATTTGGAGCTGACAGCTGCTCATCATCCTGCTTTTTATAAATATTCGGGCCTTTTAATTATTCTTGGAAGATAGAGACATAAGCCACTGTGACCTTTCAGACTCTCTTTATAAGCACTATCCTCTAAAATTGGGAAGAAAACAGAAAGTGTCACATGTATAAAATATCTAATTAAAGCCTCTTATTCACCTCCAACATAACTTCATTTTAAAAATCTTTATATGTGTGTGGGGTGGGGAGGGACTGAGCGAAAATTGTTTGAGACTTGAGTATAGTACATACAGTAATTTAGCTACTTCAAAAGTTGAACAAATTGTACACCTGTAGTTAGATTGACAGTAATGACAGAGATTTAATTTTCATCAGCAAATTGCTCCCACTCTGACAGCTCTTTACCCACAGTTTCCTCCATCTGGGTTTCCCTAAAATGTTGCTGGATGGGGCAGGGGCAAAGCAAAGATATTCTATGATTGTAGAAGAAAGAGAATTAAGGTGTGGATTATTCCACTTTAGACCTCAGCTTTCCTGTGTGAGGTTAGGGGTTGGAGGGTGAGCTTGCATTGCTTCCCCTGACCTCAGTGATTACAACAAGAAGACTTGACATTCTTCCGAACATTGGAAGGCATACTGAGATAGGTGAACCTTGGAAAATCTTGAGTGTGTTCTTGGGGCAGAGGGCTACATGGGTAGACTCTGAGGGCTGTCTCTTCTCTGGGCATCTTGGAAAGTATCAGGACTTTTGATAGTACAGATTAAAGAAGATTGCCTCCTAGAACAGCAGTTCTTTGAGAATGGGCATCCATGGTAGACCACAGGAGTCTTGGGGAGATGTCTTCAATCGAGGATTAACCATCTCTTTGCTACTCTCCTTAGGCAAGGCAGGCCAAAGTTAAACGGCTGTTCCGTCCCATTGAGGAGCTGAAGAAGGACTTTGAGGAGCTGAATGTTGTCATTGAGACTGACATGCAGATCATGGCACGACTGATCAACAAGTTCAATAGTTCCAACTCCAGCCTGGAAGAGAAGATTGCGGCACTCTTTGATCTTGAATATTATGTCCATCAGGTATTATATTTCATTGTCTGTCAGTCTGATTTTTAACTAACAGCTCCAAAAAATAACACCCCCTGCCCAAGGCCCTACGAAAATATTGTCACCATCTTTCCTTCTCTCTCAAGGTGTACAGCATTTTAAAAAAATAATTATTTAATTATTTATTTATTTTTGGCTGTGTGGGGTCTTCGTTGCTGCACGGGCTTTGTCTAGTTGTGGCGAGCGGAGGCTACTCTTCGTTGCAGTGTGCGGGCTTCTCATTGCAGTGGCTTCTCTTGTTGCGGAGCATGGGCTCTAGGTGCACCGGCTTCAGCAGTTGTTGCTTGCGGGCTCTAGAGCGCAGGCTCTAGAGCGCAGGCTCAGTAGTTGTGGCGTCCGGGCCTAGTTACTCTGCAGCATGTGGGATCTTGCTGGACCAGGGCTCGAACCCATGTTCCCTGCATTAGCAGGCAGATTCTTAACCACTGTGCCACCAGGGAAGCCCGGTATATAGCATTTTTAATCTAGGCCAATATCTGTTGTAGTAAGATATCTTCTTACAGACCAGAGCCAAGCTCTTTTTCATTTGGAGTGTTACTTCATTTAATTTTTCAACACTGAGGATACAGCAGAGGTAAAATAGATGTGGTACTTGTTCCATGTAGCTTATAGTCTGGAAGTGGGAGTGATTAAATAATGAACAGTTGAACAATGAAAAAATAAACAATTTAATAATGAGATAATTTAAGACTGCGATAAGGGCTCCAGCGGGTAATGTGTGAATATGTAACAGGGGAACTTAGCCTAGTCAGGGACACTGGGGAAGGCTTCTCTGAAGCTGTGACATTTAGGCTGAGCATTAAAAGATGATTAGGGGTTGACTAGGCAAAGAGGGGAGATTGGAGCTGGGGGTGGCAAACTGTGGCCCACTTTTGTGAACAAAGTTTTATTGGAACACAGTCACATCTATTTGTTTATGTGTTGTTTTATTGCTTTTGACTGTTTTACTGCTACAGTGGCAGAGTCAAGTGGTTGTGAGCCACATGGCTCACAAAGCCAAAAATGTTTACTCTAAGGCCCTTCAGGAAAAGTTTGCCCCATTGTATTAGAGCATTAGAGGCAGAGGAAACAGCATGAGCAAAAATTCTGAGTCAGAGAAGAACTTGGTGAGATTGAGGACCTGGAAAAGACTGGAGTGACTGGAGCACAGAGACCAGCGGGTGGGGTGGCATAGATAAAGTGGAAAGGTTAGGGAGTCAGAGAGGTGAGGTTTGGAAAATCATGCTCTTCATGATTTTTTTTTTTTTTTTTTTTTTTTTTTGCGGTACGCGGGCCTCTCGCTGTTGTGGCCTCTCCCGTTGTGGAGCACAGGCTCCAGATTCACAGGCTCAGCGGCCATGGCTCACGGGCCTAGCCGCTCCGCGGCATGTGGGATCTTCCCGGACCAGGGCATGAACCCGTGTCCCCTGCATCGGCAGGCGGACTCTCAACCACTGCGCCATCAGGGAAGCCGTCTTCATGATTTTATCCTTGATCCTAAGAACCATTGGGGAGTTTGAAGCAGGGAAATGACTGATCAGAGTTGTGCCATAATTGTAATAGTTAATGTTTATTGAGCATTATCATATACTAGGCACATATTCAAGTGCCTTGTACACATTAATTCATTGACTTCCATACCTGCCTTTGGAGTACTACTGTTAATCCCATTTTATAACTGAGGCAAATAAAGCACAGGTCACATTTGTGATTGCCCAAGGTCAGCCAGTTAGTGAGTGTAGAGCTGGGATTTGCAACAAGGTCTGACTGACCCTAAACTCTGTGCTGTAAACCTTTTGGCTACTCACAGGATACTGGTGCCATCTGAATGAAGCTCAGAGGAGAATAGGTGGATCTAAGTGGAAGGAGCCAAGAGAGGTCATGCACTTACTGAATAAGTTAGTTTATTGCATGGCTGTTAAGTTCCAGTCACTTAAGATACATTTGTGAACAAAATTGGAGCTTACCTTCTAGAAGAGGCAGATAGACAACAAACATAACTAACAAGTAAATTATATATAATATGTTTGAAGGTGATAGATACTATTGAAAAATAAAAAGTAGAGCAGGATAAGGATTGGCAGTGTTGGGAAGGAAGATTTCAGACAGGAGCAACAGCAAGTACCGAATCCTTAAGGTGGGAGCATGTCTAGTGTGTTTGGGGAACAATAATGTGGCGGGAGCTAAGAGAAGGGGGAGGGTAGTAGGTAAAACTTGGAGAGATAAGGGAAGGGAGATCATGGAGCGCCTTGTAGGCCGTGGAAAAGAATGAAATTGGACAGACACTGTTTGGAGGATGTTGAGCAGAAGAAGCATTTGATCTGACTTACTTTTAAAGGATCCCTCTGGCTGTGTGTTGAGAATTAGTCTGTAGGCCGAGGACATGGGTAGAAGCAGGAAAACCAGATAGGAGGCTATTGCAGTAATCCAGACTAGGGGCGATGGTGGCCTGGGAAGGCTGTGTAATCATAATCAAAGGCTTGTTTGAGATCTTCATCAAGACATAGATCTTCAACGTCCTCCCACGCACGACAGCGTCCTTGTTCTCTATCAACTAGGCTAAAAGACATTCTTTCTTTAGGATTTTGCCAGCCTTTGTGTTGAGAGAGGATGAGTGTGTACTGTATCTGCAGGAATTATGGGGTGGCCTCTTCATCTCTCTCTGCTCATAACTCTTTCTCAGGCCTCAAATAGCAGGTCTGTGATCCTTTTAGAGAAGAAAATGGACCTGGGTTCTCTTTCCTCTTTCCAGTCTTTCTCTCCAGGGTAAAAAACAAAAATTCCAACAGCTTTTCCGTTATAGATATTTAAAGGATTAAGGATCCTAGGGGTGATTGGCCAACTCAGTCCTGCTCTGATGTTGACAGCTTTTATTTTTTCTCATAACATACTTGGATGGATCTTTAGGTATCAGGCTTCAGGCTCTTTAGTTGCAGCATAAAAGGCCAAAATGACCTTTTATAAGAGCTTATCTTACCTAGGGGGAGTGAGTACACAGGAGGCTAGCAGGGCCCTAACAAATTTTATTTCCCTTGCAGGTTCTTTGGTCACCGTGCAGTGTCATCTCTAGGTTGATAACCCATTCTGCTTTCATGGGTCACTGGGTGAGATTAACAGTTTCTTGGACATCACCAAACTTAGCCTGTGGTCAGTCCAGGAACCAGTCCCCGCATGGAGACCAAACTTGATCTGTTGGCAGAAGAGTCATAAGTGTTTTGGGTGATTGGTCTTTTGAGTAGAAATATGGATAAGGTGGTTTGGGCTGGTATGTCGGGCTTCCTGCAGTAGTGATTTCACCAGGGGATTGAAGAAGACATAGCTCGGCCTCAAGTTCCAGTTGCGATGGGGAATTAGGGTGATGTAGTACTAGCTTTGAGGAAGATAGGACTCTTCTTGCCAGGAACTTACTTAGTCTACTTCTATTCTAGACTTACTCATTGGTGGTTTTGAGGAGCCCTGGGCTTCAAGGACCCAAAGTGGATCTGCCCAAGGATTCCACACAGCCATGTTTGAATTATTAAACAAGATTTGTGAAAAGCAAAACCATATGTGTGGCAACAGTGAGTGAATTATTTATGAGGAACAGCCACTGTCTGCCCCATCCACCCTGGGGTGGTGTATTTGCCTTCCCCCATGTGACTCCTCAGTTATTTACCATCATTTCTCCCTTTTTTATTCTCTTGGTTCTCTCATTGTCTTGTCAGTTTTCTGGTTCCCTTTTTCCCTCCTTAGTGTTGGCACAGTTCCCTACTGCCTCCTTCCTTATGTGCTCCCTGCTTCTACCTTGAGCTCCTTTCCACCTGTCCCACCCAATCCTGAGGGCAGCCTGGGAAAAGTTCTGGCCCCAGACCCAGGCTCTGGTCATGCCTTCTCCTGTGTGATACTGGGCAGGGTCCAGATTTTGGAGCTTGGGTGTGCAGTAGGCAGAGTGACTCTTTTCTTCCTCGTCTCCAGTGAAATAACAAATGAGAAAACATCTTGAAAAGGCTGAAGTGCTTATATAAATGTCAGCATTTATAATACCCTGGATTATCTTTGTAGTAATGAAGATAAACTGAATCTAGAATAGAACCTCTGTGACTCTGGGCTGTGTTGCTTTGCTGTGCTGGGGACTCATACCAGCCTTGATAAGTAGCCATCTCAGGCATGAAATTATAGGACTCTGAGCCAGAGTTGTATATTTAGAAAACTTGGAGGAAGGAAGATCAAAGGAGAGGCAGTGAATTCTTAGATTTTAAAATCAGAGTATGTGAGGAAGGAAAACGCAGTAAGTATTATTTATTTATTTATTATTTATTTTTTTGGCTGCGTTGGGTCTTAGTTGCAGCATGAGGGATCTTTTGTTGCAGTGCGGGGGCTTCTCTCTAGTTGTGGTGCGGGGGCTCAGTAGTTGCGGTGCACGCAGGCTTAGTTGCCCCACGGCATGTGGGATCTTAGTTCTCCAACAGGAATCAAACCTATGTCCCCTGCATTGGAAGGCAGATTCTTAACCACTGGACCACCAGGGAAGTCCTGTATTATTTGTGCTTATGTCAGCAAAGCACCCAGCTCTGAGTCTTTCTAGTTAGCTGGGCTATGGCCTAGTAAATCTTTCCTCTTCATAAGGACATATTAGAGCAGACAAATGCCAACCCTGGCTTGGGGACCTTTTGACATAGCAGACTCCATGCTTACTTCATGGCCCTGGATTGGCCATCTCTTTAGGTTTGTGGTACAAGTGACCCATTCATTTTGTTGACACACATACACCAGATTGCCTTTTTTTACTCACAGTGGAGTTTATTTCAGTAACATCTTTTTCTGATCAAATTTATTCATTGGTTTAATGATGATTTATTGAACACTTAACTATATGCTTACACTGTTTTAATTACTGGACCTATACCAGTGGACAGAAAGACAAAAACCCCTGCTCTTGTGGTTGAGTATAAGAATGATCTTCTAAGTGGTAAAAACGGGCTAGGCCTCTCCAAAATCATAGGCAGAGTCAAATACAGCCCTTCAAACTGGATTTCTCTGTTAGAGCCATCTTCCAGTTTGGAAAGATACAGTCAGGTAGGAAAGGGCTCAGTGACATCTGGAGGAAAAAGGTGGGTAGTAGCCACATTGTTGTTGGGCTCTAGTTTCCTGAGTTTTCCTGATGATTTGTAGAGTGGGATCAGCATGTAGACAAGAGACAGCTTTTATAGCAACAGAGATATTTTCAAGGGAGACTGTAGCTACTTCCTGGGGAAAACAGGATCCAGTGACCTTTCTGAGGAAGTTGAGTCTTCTTGTTCCAGGATACCAATGAGGCTTGGGGAATGAGATTCCCTATAGAATAAAAGAGACAGAGTCTGGACTTGGGGCTTTGGACCTTAAGTATAGCCTAGACCAGTGTTGTCCGAAGGAACTTTATGGGATGGTAGAAATGTTCTGCACTGTCCAATAATAGCCACTAGTGAGTAGCACAGACCTAGGCTAAAGCTTTTGAGAGAGAGACTTTTGTGCAGATTTATCATGAGTGTCCTCAGATTCAGTCAACCTTAGACTATAAAGTGAGGAAGAGGGAAGAGAAGCGTACTATTGTTATTCTTCTCCTAGCACTTTTCCAGCCCTTCCCCTGCAACAGAGTTCCTATTACAGTCCCTGATTTCTAATTAAAAATCAGCTGTTTAAAAAGTGTCTGCTGCCTCCACTGCCCCCGTTGAGGCTGGACACCAACAGGAAGCGTAGTGCCATTTACTAGTGCTGATGACGCCAGATCTTTGTGTTAACAGCTTGTACATTACGAGTAAGCTTGTGACTCATTACGGTATTAGAATTTTCCAGGACATGTTTGGCATAAGCAATTGCTAGGTACCATTTCTGCCAGTTCCCATGCAGGTGCTCATAAATCACGTTAGGTGAATTAGGAATTCTTAAATTTAAGATTATTTAAAAATTTAGTTTGTTTTTACAAACCCTTTCCTAATTAGAAAGGCCACTGACACTTTTTACTTGATTTTTTAGTTTGTTCTTCAATAGTCACCAAAAGAAAGGCTCTTCTTTCCTTGATGTCTGTACTGTACTAAGCAGTGCCTCTGTTGCAGATGGATAATGCACAGGACCTGCTTTCCTTTGGTGGCCTTCAAGTGGTGATCAACGGGCTGAACAGCACAGAACCCCTGCTGAAGGAGTATGCTGCGTTTGTGCTGGGGGCTGCCTTTTCCAGGTGAGCAGCATGGATGGACATCCCATTGGCCAGGATCCTTTGGACCCTTCAGGTGAAGTCTAGCTTTACTCTTGGCCTGACTGGCCTGGAAGAAGGTTACATTTGAACTCATGCACATCTCTATCCACAGTTTAGTGTAATCCCGTTGAAACTAGAGTAAGAATTTGATTCTGCCCTTATTCCAAGTAGATAAGAATTTTCACCCATGTTGTCACCATCTGTGACTCTTGGTTCCCCCTCATATGTATGGACTTCTTTTTAAAAAAATTTTTTTTATTTTATTTATTTATTTTTGGCTGTGTTGGGTCTTCGTTGCTGTGCACGGGCTTTCTCTAGTTGCGGCTAGCAGGGGCTACTCTTCGTTGCAGTGAGCAGGCTTCTTATTGCGGTGACTTCTCTGGTTGTGGAGCACAGGCTCTAGGCGCGTGGGCTTCAGTAGTTGCGGCACGCAGGCTCAGTAGTTGTGGCTCACGGGCTCTAGAGCACAGGCTCAGTAGTTGTGGTGCACAGGCTTAATTGCTCCGTGGCATGTGGGATCTTCCCGGACCAGGGATCGAACCCGTGTCCCCTGCATTGGCAGGTGGATTCTCAACCACTGCACCACAGGGAAGTCCTGTATGGACATTTAATAACATATTTTAGGTCACATTCTCTGTTTTATTCAAAGCTCGTTAGAAGTTAGACCAACCATAGGTAGTTGAGAGGAAGGGGAATGAACTCCAAGAGCTGATCCTTTTGGCAGTAAAGCTACTCTGGTGATGAATAAATGATGAACCTGACCAAGGAGGACCTTTTGGGGGGAAATGTGTCTTCCTCTAGTTGCCTGGAACCAATCAACATGCAGTCAGATTATCACACTCTCTGGATTGGGAGTTGTTTAAATTTCAGTTAGCCTGGCTTATGCTAGGAGACTGCTTAGGCAAGAGAAATGAGCATCTCTAAAGAGTGGATGCAGAAAGAGATTTGAGCACCTCATCATTATACTCATCCTAAAAAAGTCAAGATGTCTTCAAGCTGTAGTTGGTCCATTGGAGCTATAGTTCCTTCTGTTTTTGAAAATCTGTTCCTAGGACCATTTGTTCCTCTACAACAGGAACCAGTATTCTGATTCTTGCTTTAAGGGCACATGTGGTTCCTATTAAGTGTTGCCTTGCTTGCATGCAGGGATTGCGGTGATGTAGGAAAAAGGCTATTCTGAACATTTTTACCATTAGAATCTTTTTAAAAAAATTAATTTTTATTGGAATATGGTTACTTTACAATGTTGTATTAGTTTCTACTGTACAGCAAAATTAATCAGCTATACATATATATATCCCCTGTTTTTTGGATTTCCTTCCTATTTAGGTCACCACAGAGCACTGAGTAGAGTTCCCTGTGCTATACAGTAGGTTCTCATTAGTTATCTATTTTATACATAGTATCAGTAGTATATATATGTCAATCTCAATCTCCCAATTCCTCTCACCCCCCTTTCCCCTTTGTTATCCATATATTTGTTCTCTACGACTGTGTCTCTGTTTCTGCTTTGCAAATAAGATCATCTATACCATTTTTCTAGATTCCACATATATACGTTAATGTACAATATTTGTTTTTCTCTTTCTGACTTACTTCACTCTGTATGACAGTCTCTAGGTCCATCCACGTCTGCAGATGACCCAATTTTGTTCCTTTCTATGGCTGAGTAATATTCCATTGTATATATGTACCACATCTACTTTATCCATTCCTCTGTTGATGGACAGGAATCTTTGTTTTGAAAAGATTTCCTTTGCCTTTCATCTCTGCTTATCTTTATTTAATCAGAGTATCCGTCTAATGCCCTCTCATTCTCAAAGACT
Source organism: Physeter macrocephalus (assembly GCF_002837175.3). Taxonomy (NCBI): domain Eukaryota; kingdom Metazoa; phylum Chordata; class Mammalia; order Artiodactyla; family Physeteridae; genus Physeter; species Physeter macrocephalus. The sequence continues at coordinate 135,578,880 of NC_041221.1, forward strand.
TAGGCATCTTTTCTTAGTAAATTGAGGGGCAAAGCTAGGAAGGCTGGAAGAATTGTTCCGTGGGGAGAGGTTGAGGGCACTGCAGGCCTTTGTTTCCCTTATTGCTTACCTGCCTCATCTTCAACCCCTGGTTGTCCTGTGGACTCCAGGGCATATCTCCCTTGCTCTGATTTACCAGAGCCAGGCAGGGATATCACTGCCTGTGCACCTACTGGAAAGGTGAAGAATATGTGAATTTGTCATTGGTAGCTGTGATTTCAGCCCTGGAAAAGTTAAGGTCCTTATCCTCATAAGGCTTTAGAGGCTTGAGAACTTAGGCTCACTTTTTGTTTCTCACTCCATAAAATAATTGATTCAAACGTTATTAACCTCTCCCTCAGACCCTTTTGGGTAATCTTTTCTGGAATCCCAAGTACTTTCTTTCTACTTTGAATGTGAACAAATGATTCTATGTATACTTTGCCATTGCTTCCAGAAACACATTTCATGGGGGAAACGTCTTGATGTCACATCTTAGTTAAGGGGGACTAAGTGACTTGAGAAGCATGCTTTGGGCCTGCTTAGCAAGCCATAACTCATCTGGGTTCTGTGCCAATATGTGGTGTTATTAAGACTTTTTCGTGATTGTATTAGTGTAAGACCGTGTTAACATTTATGTGGCATCATTAAAATTTAAATAGAGATAAATATAAAATATTGCAATTTAGTGTTTTGGTGGCAAGAAAACTGCTGTATTCAAAAGTGTTCTAGTCAGGATTTTGATGGCTCACTGGAGGGCAGTTACAGTGACAGCATGGTATAGTGCCAGAGCTTTTGGAAGCCAACAGCGGGCTCCTGAACATAATGAAAATGTCAGTGTTTTATGCAAAGAGGAACTTGATGCAAGCTAAAAATATTTCTATGCAGAGAGGCAGGTTTCAGTGGTCTAGTCTGATATTCATTATTTATTCTTGATGTCCTAAGTATTGGTTCTGCAGCTCCCTACCTGTCCTCAGCATGCAGGTATGCACACACATAGCATGCATGTATGCATATGTGTACATACAAAGTGATTGTGTGAGTTTGTTCTTTGTCAAGAGGGCATTCAAGGGGTAGTGAGCACATTGGCATCATGGAGTCTCACGGTTTGGGGATCTTGTTTAGAAGTCATTACTTCCATTTTTCTGCTGATGAGCAAGAATATTGCTCAGTCAGTCCAGATGCTTGACTGTTTGGGAGGACTAGGTAGACCACTGTACCTAGAGTCAGAAAATCTAGGTTCAAGTCCAGTCTCTATCATTTCCTGGTTGTTTGCCTATGGGCAAGGGATTTTCACCTTTCTAAGCCTCACCTTTTTCATTTGTTAGCTAGAAGCAATAATAGGTTTCCTCTGCATTTCATAAGACTGAATGACTATGAAAGAACATAATATACAATAAGTCCTGTGAAAATGCTTATAAAGTACCTGTCAGTGATGTGGGGTATATCATCATGTTCATCGTGTGTCCTTTTTACTCTGAGTTTTCACTATAAGGCAATTCTTTTTCTTTTGTTTTTACAGTGCAGACCTTTGTCTTCCTCATTTTCTCTTTTATTAAGAGCTTGCATTCTACCACATATATCTCTTGGTGTTAACCTTGCTGCTTCATGAGGGTATTTATTTGCCTACCTGGGTTAATTGCTACATCAGGCCTCCACATACATTCTGTGGATGGAGAGATCTCTTCTGTGGTGTTAAATGTGAAGCAATTAATCCAAGATCAAGAAGAAAGAGTTGACATAAATGTAATTGACGTGGGCACTCAATGTTACATGGCCACTGAAATAGTTTGTTCCCTTTTTAAAATATTATTCACACTCATTATGGGTCACACACATATTCATTTTCTGCTGCCCATGTTTTTGCTGCCCATATGCAAGGCAGGTCAGGCTCTTGCATAAGAAGATATGTAAAGATAGGGAGGTAGGAGTCTGATGCCTTTGGCATCTTCATCTTTCCTTTCTCCTTCCCTCTCCCTCCCTCCTCCCCTCCTTCCCTCCTTCCCTTTCTCCTTTCTCCTTTCTTCAAGTCAGATATTTTCAGTGGTCTTTCGGTGACCTGATTTCATCTCATGATGGCACCTGTGTGTGTCTGTCTACAGTCTGGCCTATGAGAAGTCTCTGGAATCCTGGGCAAGTTATTTGTGTTTCTGTGTTTGGGAAGACTCAGAAAGGCCTTGTGAATTTCAGAAGTCATGCAGCCTTCTGTAAACTGGTTTTGGTTTCACTTCTCAGCTAACTGGCTGCTTCCTTTTGTTTTCCTCGATCTCCCTATGTGTAGCCTTTACCTTTTAACTGTCAGGAGTTAAATTATCAAGAAACTGGTATGCTTATCCCAGGGATCACTGGCTTTTGCTGTTCTCATGACCCTCCCTCAGTCACTTTTGGTGTTCTCTATCCATCTTTAATAACTCACATTCTTATATGCATATGTATGAATTATTATGCAATTACATAGGCTTGTAAATGCTCACTGTATGCACTCCTTTTGTTTGAACTCTCTGTAGTTTGCAGTGTGTCATGAACCTATGCCTAGTACAGAAAGGGGAGGTACATGTGCTATCAGTCATAGTGTGATTATGGCCACTTATGATGGATCCCTGGAACAGGATCACGTTTTACCCTGTCTTCGACATCTTCATTAGAACCTCCTTAGGAAATATTGAGTTACATACATCTCTTTATAAAATGAATGTTTACCCCACTGCTGACCTTCACCCTGTCACCCCATGCTTCGTTGGTTCTCTAGTTTTCTCCATTGTACTCTTCCCACTGATATTTTACTAATTAATTTTAACCATTTGGCCAGTGTCAAATCATTGTGTCCTATTTCCATCGGTTGGCCTCCAATTTCCAGATTTCTTTCCTACCATCCCAGTGAATTTCAGTGCTCATCTGTATCTTCTGTCTTTCCTGATGGCTTTTGTGAGTTTGCTGGGGATCAGCATTCTTAATTCCATTGACCTTTACCTTTACTGCTGTCATCCACTAGATATCTCGAAACTTGTTTCCCTTTTTTCCCCAACATTTCATGTTCTCTGCCCACCTCCATCATGTCTTCACATTTTCATCTCTCCTCTTAAATGTGGTTTTTATCCTTGTCTTGATCTCCAACCTCTGCATGCCCTCCTGTTCTCCCCTTCGCCGTCAGTGTTCCTCACTCTCTTGCCACTCTCTAGGCTCCTTCCTCTTAGCCCACAGATGTTCTCATTTACTTATCCACTGACCCCTGCCATCCTTCCCTTCCAAACTTCTTGGAAGAGTAGACAAAAAGGGATCCAAATAAGTGCACATGAGATACCATCCCTGAAATTTTTCAATAGTATTTTTGCATTACTGACATCTCCATAACGTTTAACAATTTCGACCACTGCTTTCCTTTGGAAACTTTACTTCTTGGCTGCCATGTGATTGTAGTCCCTTGGTCTTGGATGTCTGTAATTAATTACTCCCTCCCCTTTTCTTTTTATGGGAACATCATCTTCTATCTCCTAAGCATCATCTATCTCCTAATTCACCAAGATTATTATGGCCTTGTCCTTACTGTCTCTTCATTTTCTTCACCAATTGTCCTACCTATTCCCATGGTTTCAAATTCTACCTCATTGGGGATGACTCCAATGTCTAAGTCCAGTCTTTCTCCTCAGGTCCTTTCCTCCATTTCTATCAGACTGTGTCATTGCACCTCAAACTCAAGGAGAAGAAAGTGAGATTCATTTTGCCTGTCTCATAAACTAGGTTTTTCTTCCACTTTCTCTTTTTATCTATTCTTGGCCATATGATTGTCTTTGTTACCAAAACTTGAAACTTTGGAGTGATATTTGAGTCTTCTTGCTCTCTGTTTAGTTGTTTACTTGGTCACTGAGTCCTATGGATTTTTATTTTCATGATTGTTGTCTACTAAACAAAGATTTCCCTTTTATAAATCTGTTTTAAGGAACCTTGATATTGTGAGGGCAGCAACATATTTAGGGAGGGGACTCCCTCTCCCAATGCTAGGAAATGAGCCCTGAATAGTCTAAACCAAGCATGGTAATCCCATTTTCTGTGGATGTAGATTGATTTAGAGATAAGCATGTGACCCAGTTCTGACCAACGAGACATAAAGAGATGGGAAAGCTTTGCTGGGAAAGCTTCTGGGAAGGATTTTGTTCTCTTATAACAAGAAAGATAGTAAAGAGACCTTGTCCACTTCTTTCTGCCTGATTACAGTTGTTGGAGCTACAGCTGGCTTAGACCAGTGAGATGAGATGAACAAGGCAACATGTTGAGGAGGATAAAAGAGTGGGGGAAGGACAGGAGACTAGCTCCTTTATGAATAGTTTAGCTACTATACCGGTTTTGGAACCATCTACTTCCATACTTTTGTTGTGAGAGATAGTCTTTTTTAAAAAAATAGAAAACAAAAAACAATGTTAGTCATTATTCTCTTACTTGTTTCTGAACATATTCATATTAAGAAATTTCAAAAATTTCTCTCACATCTTTAAAATTCCTTTTAAATACCCTTGCTTCTAAGGAGGATGGGGGGGAGACGCAAGAGGGAGGAGATATGGGGATGTATGTATACGTATAGCTGATTCACTTTGTTATAAAGCAGAAACTAACACACCATTGTAAAGCAATTACTCCAATAAAGATGTTAAAAAAAAACACCTCATTACCCTTGCTTCTTCATAGCACTTATCTCAATTTGCAATTAAACATTTGATTACCTGTTACCTGTTGATAACCCCTGTTAGACAGTATAAGGAGGATAGGATTCATTTTCTATCTTAATCTTGCTGTCTCCCCAGTATATAGCACAGGACCTAGCATTGAGTGCTAGGAAATGATAATGAAACAACGAAAGAATAAAGTGATACCTAGGAAATGAAGTGTTTTTCAGATAGCATATGAGGGCTGAGTGGAGAATGCTGTCTTTATTAATGACGTAATAGTGGATGGTTCAGATACCTCACCTTGACCCTTTAAAAATCTTAGGTCATGGAAGCAGCACTCCCCACTCCTACCCCCCACCCCGCCCCACAGCTGAAGACCCAGAAAATAGAAGGTTAGAGATTGGGATGAGGTCAGATGTTGGAAATGCCAGAATTTGAATAAAAGATCAAGTGCAACTCCTAGGACTAGTTCTGACCTCTTGACTCCATGACCTAATTTTTCACACTCCTCCAGTGACAGGGAGGTGCTCAAACCATTTTGTGTCTCATAAATTAATTACCATATTAACTAGGTTGGCCTGGGCAGTTGGATAGCCTTATAGCTTTTAAAGCTGCATTCAAAGTCTGGTTTCTTTTTTCAAATGGCAGTTAATGACAAATGGAAAATGAGATCTAAGCCTGACCGGCTACCCTGAGTATTGAAGAAACCAAGGCTTCATTCTGAGGAGGGAAGCACCACTTTGCTTAGTGAACTTGCCCCTTCTGCATTTCTTTTGAATCTATCTCTGTAATGTTCCCCTGCCTCCTTCAGATCCTCTATGTGGCTGCTTTCAGATTTTTTCATTATTTACTACCTCCTCTTTAATTTCTTCCCTGCATAACTCCAGCCCACAAAGTTCTTTCCTTTCAACTTTATTAGCATTTGTTGTCTGGACTCCTAAACTATCTCTTTTATACATCTAATTCTCCATGTTTGCCAGTTCTTTCCTCTGTTTTCCCAATAAAATAGTTTCTTTAGAGTGGAAGCTAGTACCCCGGTCTGTGGTACCCAGAACACCTTATAGAGGGTAAGCTTCATGTAGCTGCTTAGAGCCTTTCATGGTACAAACTAAATGGTCCAGCAAAAAAGCTGAAATCACCAAAAATCAGTGGGAGGAATGAAACCAGGAAGAGCAGGGAAGCTCTTAATTTTTTGCTTTGTTTTATTTGTCCTCCAGTGAGTGTGTATTACATTTGTAATTAAAATTTTAACAATAAGTAACAAAGCAAAACAGAATCGGAAGACTTCTGTTATCTAGCAAATGGTGGTTTACATTTCCCCAAAAGCATTTTTGGTTCAGAATACGTGAGGATGCTGGATCTGTAACATATAAACATTTCCTTAAATGCTCAGTTCAGCTGATAAGAAACTGTAGGGCCACTGCTTTGAATAACTAAAGGGGAAATAAATAACATATTCCTTTTTTTAAAAATAAATAAATTTATTTATTTATTTTTGGCTGCGTTGGGTCTTCATTCCTGCGTGCGGGCTTTCTCTAGTTGCGGTGAGCTGGGGCTACTCTTCGTTGCAGTGCGTGGGCTTCTTATTGCGGTGGCTCCTCTTGTTGCAGAGCATAGGCTCTAGGCACGTGGGCTTCAGTAGTTGTGGTGCATGGGCTTAGTTGCTCTGTGGCATGTGGGATCTTCCCAGACCAGGGCACTAACCTGTGTCCCCTGCATTGGCAGGTGGATTCTTAATCACTGTGCCACCAGGGAAGTCTCAATGTATTCTTTATGTGGTAGTCCTGCAAGAAATTGAGAGAAGTTCCAAAGACAAATATAATGGAAAGCACAAATTCTTAGAGATACGGAATGCTGAAAGTTATATCTGTTCTCAGGACACTTGTCATTACCTAGTGGCCAAGATCTCTTGATACCAACAGGCGTTAAGCTGGGGGACAGGAGATGAAAATTTCAGCCCATGAAAGGGAGAATTAGAAAAATGAAAATCTTCTACTTGAAAGGAGGTATTAAGGCATTTTGGCTTTGAACGAAAGGTAGAAAAATTTTCAAGAAAATTATTCACCCTTGAGTGCATTTGGGCTGGAAATCATACTCTTTTTGTGGCCTAAAAATCTCTAAGCTGAGAATTTAGTCTAAGATAGTCTCGGTAAATAATAAACTGGAAAAAATGTTTGCAACGTATATTACAGATATAACATTAATATTCCGATATATATAAAGAGCACCTAAAAATAGAGAGTAAGCACATTAATAACCCTATAGAAAAATAGGATAGACACACACAGTTTGCAGAATAAAAGAAATGTAGATGGCTTAACCATATGAAAAAATGCTCAGCCTCACTCATAAGAAGAGAAAGACCAATTAAAACTACACTGAGATACTGTTTTTCACCTATCAGGATAGTAGAAGTCCAAAAGTCGATAGCATATTCTGTTTGTGAAGCTGTGGGGAAATAGGCTCTTATACACTGGTGGGAGAATTTTTAAATGGTACAACCCTTACAGAAGGAAATTTGGCAATATCTAACAAAATTGCACACATATATTTACCCTTTGAAATATTATTCCTACTTCTAGAATTCTACCTGTATAATACACTGGTAAAGATATGAAAAAACATATGTAAGCTCAAGGTTATTCATTATAGCACTATTTGTAATAGCAAAGATGGGAATCAGCCCAAATGTCCATCAGCAGGGAATTGATTGAATAAATTATATAATTTATTCTGTGGAGTGCTGTAGAGTTATAGAAAAGATTTAAGAATGTTTTTGTATAATACAGAATATTTCTGTTGTGATATTTTCCAGGCTGTATTGTTAAATGAAAAAAAAAAGGTAGAGAAAATTATGAAAAACTGCTATTAAGCATGTGCATGTGCTTAATATTTTTTAAAAATGAAGGATAAATGCCATAGGGAGATAGACTTTGTGATCATGCAGCTATTTTACATAATTTAAAAACTCAAAATAATTACAAAAAATATTTTTCATAAAAATTGAGAAGATGAAACAATTGAATCTAGCTGTCTGTAGAATTGGTGGGATAATCACACAGGGAGGAACTCTTTTATGCGATTTTACAATCCAATAATTTGACTATACATCCCAATTTGGATGTATTTTAAAGACAAAAAATCTGTAAAACTTCTCAGAAATCTTATTGTTGATGGAAATGTTGGTGTTGTTATTCTCAGACTATTATGTGTATTGTGGGATAAAGCAGATGAATAATTATGCTGGTTTCTCTGAGAACCAGGATTTTCAACATGACAGAAGGGAGATACTGATGTAAAATTGAATATTGGGTAAAATCCCTCTTAGTCCTGATTTTGGATTGAAAGTATTAGTATGATTTCATGATGAATTTTTTCCTAAAAAAGGTATTTTTTTAGCTCTGTCCACTGAAAGGATCTAGAAAAAAAGATGAACCTGATAACAGTGATCAACTGTGACTCCTAGATTGTATTTTCTAAATAACATTTCCCTCTAAAATAGCATTTTCCACTAAAAGGAACTGTGATTTCTTAAAGAAATAGCTCATATCAAATCTGGAGTAAAACATTTGCAAAATGACCCTGGATATCTTGTCATAATCAAAAGCAAGGACATTCTCAAAGACTACTTGGGTCTTGTGTAAAGGACTCAGAGTTCAATGTGAAAAGGTTCCCATTGACCATAGTTGGGACTCTTGGAGTTTCAAGAAGGATAATAACTGCAATGACTTGAAGCAAATCAAATATGTTTAAATCCCCAAGTTCATCATGATACTTAAAAGAACATATTAAACTTCACTGGTCATTTTTGAAGAGTGCTGGGTAGCAACCAATTCATAATCAAAAATAGCAAATAAGTAGAAACAATAAAGCATTTTCTGTTTATCTTGCCTTTCCAATATGAACTGAATCTCCATGTACCCAACTAGTTGAAGGCAAGTTTATCTTTATAGAGAAACTTTAGCTAAAAAAGGAAGAGTGATGCAGTTAGAATATTACCTTTCTGTAACCTTTAATGAATTAATGGATCTTGGCAATGATCATCAATGGCTGCAAAAGAAAGGCAATCAAACATTATCTGCATTGTTGTGGATGATGTGGGGCACATCCAGTTATCCCTTTAGGACCAAGGCATTTATTCCCCCAGGTCCGGGAGTGTTGGCTACTCAAGGCTCATGATTCAGTTCCTCCAAGAATTAATCCAGAAGGGAACTGCCTTGCTCAAGGTTATGGCCCCTTCCTGGGGGTAGCCTGCTTCCAAATGACACAAAGTAGGGGTTCAAAGTGCTTCCACCCTTACCTCAAAGGAAACAACTCTGAAAGACCATCCTAGCTCCAGAGCTCCCTGTGGGATCAGTTGAGCCCTCTGTTGCGATTGCCATCACAGTTCAGCTTCTCCCATTGCCTAATCCTGCTTCCCTCATCCCTCAGAAGTATTGTACCCAAGAATAGTCCCTAGTAAACCTATTGCCCACAAATCTTAAGAGTTTATTTATTAGGGAACCTGACTCTGACATGCCTCTTGATAGAAGTAGACACCATTGCCCATGAAGTTGTCTTGATAGAAAATCACACCTGAATCTGATTGAGATCCAACTTCCAATTTAAAGGAAATTCTGGGGACAGCAGATATGTTAAATGATATAATGGACATGTAATCAGCAAAGTTCAGAATGTTGGAAACTGTAGAACTACTGGATTTTTCAACAATACATTATAAGAAAAAGATGGAGGGAATTAAACCAGTAAATTAAAAGATACCTAAGATAAATATTAATCAGTTACACTGTATTTAGAGCCTGACCAAATCAACAATGTTAAAAAAATTTGTGAGATAATTGCGGCCATTTAAATAATTACTTGGTATTTGATAATATTAAGGAGTTTCTGTTAGACATTTTTAATGAGAAATGGTATTGTGGTTGTGTTTTTTAAAAAGAGAGTCATTTTAGAGAAACATAATGAATCATTTATGGGTAAGATGATAGTATGTCTGAGTTTTGCTTTATGCTTATCTGGAGGAAGTGGGGAAGTGGGTTGGTGGGGATATAGATGAAACAAGACTGGTCATGACTTTATAATTTTTAAAGCTGAGTGACAGATCCATGAAGGATTATTATACCATTTTCTGTACTTTAGCCTATAAATGAAAATTTCTGTAAGAAAAAGATTTTTGTTTTTTTTTAAATGTAGTTCCAAATTGGCAGAATTTCCAGGTAACTGGTAGAAACAAATATAAACCCTTTTTGGAGGAACACATCTTAAATCTAGGCCTGAAATCATCTCTACAAAGAAAAAAAAATTGCAATGATCATGAGCTTGCAAACAAAATATCACAAAGCACACACACAAAATAAGGCATCGTGAGTAAAAGACAGCAGAAACAACGTAATCAGACCTGTAAAACTACAGAGAGTAAAATTTTGAGGGTACAGTATGTAGAATAATTCTTTTAATATGTTTAAAGAAATAAAATATGTTATCAAATGTATGAGAATAACAGACTATCAAAAATAACATCCAGGGGCTTCCCTGGTGGCGCAGTGGTTGAGAGTCTGCCTGCCAATGCAGGGGAAACGGGTTCGTGCCCCGATCTGGGAGGATCCCACATGCCACGGAGCGGCTGGGCCCGTGAGCCATGGCCACTGGGCCTGCACGTCCGGAGCCTGTGCTCCACAAAGGGAGAGGCCACAGCAGTGAGAGGCCCACGTACCGCCAAAAAAAAGAAAAAAATATCCAGGAAGATTTGAAAAAGATCAAATAGAACTTCTAGAAGTGGAAAATGTAGTAATTGCAGTTAGGACCGCAAGAAGGCAGAGTAGAAGGATGTGCACTCACTCCCTCTTGTAAGAGCACAGGAACCACAACCAACTGCTGAACAGTCATCGACAGGAAGACACTGGAACTCACCAAAAAAGATACCCCTTATCCAAAGACAATGGAGAAGCTGCAGTGAGACGGTAGGAGGGGTGCAATCACAATAAAATCAAATCCCATAACTTCTGGGTGGGTGACTCACACACTGGAGAACACTTATACCACAGAAGTCCACCCACTGGAGTGAAGGTTCTGAGCCCCATGTCAGGCTTCCCAACCTGTGGATCCAGCAACGAGAGGAGGAATTCCCAGAGAATCAAACTTTGAAGGCTAGCGGGATTTGATGGCAGGACTTCGACAGGACTGGGGGAAACAGACACACCATTCTTGGAGGGCAGCACAAAGTAGTGTGCGCACTGGGACCCAGGGTAAGGAGCAGTGATCCCATAGGAGACTGAACTAGACCTACTTGCTAGTGTTGGAAGGTCTCCTGCAGAGGCGGGGGGCAGCTGTGGCTCACCACAGGGACAAGGACACTGGCAGCAGAAGTTCTGGGAAGTACTCCTTGGCATGAGCCTTCCTGGAGTCCGCCATTAGCCCCAGCAAGGAGCCTGTGGTGCTGGGTTGCCTCAGGCCAACCAACCAACAGGGAGGGAACCCGGCCCCACCCATCAGCAGACAAGCAGATTAAAGTTTTACCGAGCTCTGCCTACCAGAGAAACACCCAGCTCTACCCACCACCAGCCCCTCCCATCAGGAAACTTGCACAAACCTCTTAGATAGCCTCATCCACCAGAGGGCAGACAGCAGAAGCAAGAAGAACTACAATCCTGCAGCCTGTGGAATG
>NC_041221.1:135590252-135593144 GCF_002837175.3 Physeter macrocephalus
GCAACCTTCCAGAAAAAGAATTCAGAATAATGATAGTGAAGATGATCCAGGACCTCAGAAAAAGAATGGAGGCAAAGATTGAGAAGATGCAAGAAATGTTTAACAAAGACCTAGAAGAATTAAAGAATAAACACTAGAAGAATTAAAGAACAAACAAACAGAGATGAACAATACAGTAACTGAAATGAAGAATACACCAGAAGGAATCAATAGCAGAATAACTAGGGCAGAAGAACAGATAAGTGACCTGGAAGACAGAAGGGTAGAATTCACTACCACAGAACAGAATAAAGAAAAAGGAATAAAAAGAAAAGAAGACAGCCTAAGAGACTTCAGGGACAACATTAAATGCACCAACATTCGCATTATAGGGGTCCCAGAAGGAGAAGAGAGAGAGAAAGGACCTGAGAAAATATTTGAAGAGATTATAGTCGAAAACTTCCCTAACATGGAAAAGGAAATAGCCACCCAAGTCCAGGAAGCACAGAGAATCCTAGGCAGGATAAATCCAAGGAGAAACACACCGAGACACATAGTAATCAAATGGACAAAATTTAAAGGCGAAGAAAAGTCATTAAAAGCAACAAGGGAAAAACGACAGATACATACAAGGGAGCTCCCATAAGGTTAACAGCTGATTTCTCAGGAGAAACTCTACAAGCCAGAAGGGAGTGGCACGATATATTTAAAGTGATGAAAGGGAAAAACCTACAACCCAAATTATTCTACCCGGCAAGGATCTCATTCAGATTCGCCGGAGAAATCAAAAGCTTTACAGACAAGCAAGGGCTAAGAGAATTCAGCACCACCAAACCGGCTCTACAACAAATGCTAAAGGAACTTCTCTAAGTGGGAAACACAAGAGAAGAAGAGGACCTACAAAAACAAACCCAAAACAATTAAGAAAATGGTCATAGGAACATACATATTGATAATTACCTTAAACGTGAATGGATTAGATGCTCAGACCAAAAGACACAGGCTTGCTGAGTGGATACAAAAACAAGACCCATATATATGCTGTCTACAAGAGACCCACTTCAGACCTAGGGACACATACAGACTGAAAGTGAGGGGATGGAGAAAGATACTCCATGCAAATGGAAAACAAAAGAAAGCTGGAGTAGCAATACTCATATCAGATAAAATAGACTTTAAAATAAAGAATGTTACAAGAGACAAAGAAGGACACTACATAATGATTAGGGATCAGTCCAAGAAGAAGCTATAACAATTATAAATATATATGCACCCAACATAGGAGCACCTCAATACATAAGGCAGCTGCTAACAGCTGTAAAAGAGGAAATTGACAGTAACACAGTAATAGTGGGGGACTTTAATACCTCACTTACACCAATGGACATGTCATCTAGACAGAAAATTAATAAGGAAGAAAAAGCTTTAAATGACACAGTAGATCAGGTAGATTTAATTGATATTTATAGGACATTCCCTCCGAAAACAGCAGATTACACTTTCTTCTCAAGTGCATATGGAACATTCTCCAGGGAGTGATCACATCTTGGGTCACAAATCAAGCCTTGGTAAATTTAAGAAAACTGAAATCATATCAAGCATCTTTTTGGACCACAATGCTAGGAGATTAGAAATAAATTACAGGGAAAAAACGTAAAAAACACAAACACATGGAGGTCAAACAATACGTTACTAAATAACCAAGAGATCACTGAAGAAAAGAGGAAATCAAAAATACCTAGAGACAAATGACAATGAAAACACGATGATCCAAGGGGATAGATCATACCTTGGGTCACAAATCAAGCCTTAGTAAATTTAAGAAAATTGAAATCATATCAAGTATATTTTCCAACCACAATGTTATGAGACTAGATATCAATTACAGGAAAAAAATCTGTAAAAAATACAAACACATGGAGGCTAACAATACACTACTTAATAACCAAGAGATTACTGAAGAAGTCAAAGAGGGAATCAAAAAATACCTACAAACAAATGACAATGAAAACACGATGACCCAAAACCTATGGGATGCAGCAAAAGCTGTTCTAAAATGGAAGTTTATAGCAATACAATCCTACCTCAAAAAAGAAGAAACATCTCAAATAAACAACCTAACCTTACACCTAAAGCAATTAGAGAAAGATGAACAGAAAAACAACAAAGTTAGCAGAAGGAAAGAAACCATAAAGATCAGAGCAGAAATAAATGAAATAGAAACAAAGAAAACAGTAGCAAAGATCAATAAAACTAAAAGCTGTTTCTTTGTGAAGATAAACAAAATTGATAAACCACTAGCCAGACTCGTCAAGAAAAAGAGGGAGAGGACTCAAATCAATAAAATTAGAAATGAAAAAGGAGAAGCTACAACAGACGCCACAGAAATACAGAGCATCCTAAGAGACTACTACAAGCAACTCTATGCCAATAAAATGGACAGATTCTTAGAAAGGTATATCCTTCCAAGACTGAACCAGGAAGAAATAGAAAATATGAACAGACCCATCACAAGCACTGAAATTGAAACTGTGATTTAAAATCTTCCAACAAACAAAGGTCCAGCACCAGATGGCTTCACAGGTGAATTCTATCAAACATTTAGAGAAGAGCTAACACCCATCCTTCTCAAACTCTTCCAAAGAATGGCAGAGGAAGGAACACTCCCAAACTCAATCTGTGAGGCCACCATCACCCTGATACCAAAACCAGACAAAGATGTCACAAAAAAAGAAAAGTACAGGCCAATATCACTGATGAACATAGATGCAAAAATCCTCAACAAAATACTAGCAAACAGAATCCAACAACACACTAAAAGGATCATACACCATGATCAAGTGGGATTTATCCCAGGGATGCAAGGATTCTTCAATATATGCAAATCAAACAATGTGATACACCATATTAACA
>NC_041221.1:135593163-135596127 GCF_002837175.3 Physeter macrocephalus
GAAACAGAAAATATGAACAGACCAATCACAAGTAATGAAATTGAAACTGTGACTAAAAATCTTCCAACAAACAAAAGTCCAGGACCAGAGGGCTTCACAGGCAAATTCTATCAAACATTAGAAACGAGCTAACACCTATCCTTCTGAAACTGATCCAAAAAACTGCAGAGGGAGGAACGCTTGCAAGCTCTTTCTACGAGCCCCAATACCAAAACCAGACAAAGTTATCACAAAAAAAGAAAATTACAGGCCAATATCACTGATGAACATAGACGCAAAAATTCATAACAAAATACTAGCAAACAGAATCCAACAGCACATTAAACAGATCATACACCATGATCAACTGGGATATGTCCCAGGATGCAAGGATTCTTCACTATATGTAAATCAATCAATGTGATACACCATATTAATAAATTGAAGAATAAAAACCATATGATCATCTAGATAGATACAGAAAAAGCTTTTGACAAAATTCAGCACCCATTTATGATAAAAACTCTCCAGAAAGTGGGCATAGAGGGAACCTACCTCAACATAATAAAGGCCATATATGACAAACCCACAGCAAACATCATTCTCAATGGTGAAAAACTGAAAGCATTTCCTCTAAGATCAGGGACAAGACAAGGATGTCCCCTCTCGCCACTATTATTCAACATAGTTTTTGAAGGCCTAGACATTGGCAATCAAAGAAGAAAAACAAAAGGAATCCAGATTGGAAAAGAAGAAGTAAAACTATCACTGTTTGCAGATGACGTGATACTATACATAGAGAATCCTAAAGATGCCCCCAGAAAACTACTAGAGCTAATCAATGAATTTGGTAAAGTTGCAGGATATATGATTTTCAACTCTACATAGAAAATCCTAAAGATTCCACAAAAAAACTACTAGAACTAATCAATGAATTTGGTAAGGTTGCAGTATACAAAATTAATGCACAGAAATCTCTGGCATTCCTATACACTAACAATGAAGGATCAGAAAGAGAAATTAAGAAAACAATTCCATTCACCATTGCAACAAAAAGAATAAAATACCTAGGAATGAACCTACCTAAGGGGGTAAAAGACCTGTACGCAGAAAACTATAAGACACTGATGAAGGAAATCAAAGATGACACAAACAGATGGAGAGATATACCATGTTCTTGGATTAGAAGAATCATTATTGTGAAAATGACTATACTACCCAAAGCAATCTACAGATTCAGTGCAATCCCTATCAAATTAATGATGGCATTTTTTACAGAACTAGAACAAAAAGTCTTAAAATTTGTATGGAGACACAAAAGACCCTGAATAGCCAAAGCAATCTTGAGGAAAAAATACAGAGTTGGAGGAATCAGGCTCCCTGACTTCAGAGTATAGTACAAAGCTACAGTAATCAAGACAATATGGTACTGGCACGAAAAACAGAAATATAGATCAATGGAACAGTATAGAAAGCCCAGAGATAAACCCACGCATCTATGGTCAACTAATCTATAACAAAGGAGGCAAGGTTATACAATGGAGACAAGACAGTCTCTTCAATAAGCGGTGCTTGGAAAACTGGACAGCTACATGTAAAAGAATGAGATTAGAACACTCCCAAACACCATACACAAAAATAAACTCTAAATGGATTAAAGACCTAAATGTAAAGCCGACAGTATAAAACTCTTAGAGGAAAATGTAGGAAGAACACTCTTTGACATAAATCACAGCAAGAGCTTTTTTGACCCACCTCCTAGAGTAATGGAAATAAAAGAAAAATAAACAAATGGGACCTAATGAAACTTAAAAGCTTTTGCACAGCAAAGGGAACTATAAACAAGAGGAAAAGACAACCCTCAGAATGGGAGAAATAATTTGCAAATGAATCAACAGACAAAGGATTAATCTCCAAAATATATAAACAGCTCATGCAGCTCAATATTAAAAAAACAAACAACCCAATTACAAAATGGGCAGAAGACCTAAATAGACATTTCTCCAAAGAAGACATACAGGTGATCAAGAGGCACATGAAAAACTGCTCAACATCACTAATTAGAGAATGCAAATCAAAACTACAGTGAGGTATCACCTCACACCAGTGAAAATGGGCATCATCAGAAAATCTACAAACAACAAATGCTGGAGAGGATGTGGAGAAAAGGGAACCCTCTTGCACTGTTGGTGGGAATGTAAATTGATACAGCCATTGTGGAGAACAGTATGGAGGTTCCTCAAAAAACTAAAAATAGGATTAATATATGAACCAGCAATCCCACTACTGGGCATATACACTGAGAAAACCGTAATTCAAAAAGACACATGCGGGCTTCCCTGGTGGTGCAGTGGTTGAGAATCCGCCTGCCGATGCAGGGGACACCGGTTCGTGCCCTGGTCCGGGAAGATCCCACATGCCGCGGAGCAGCTGGGCCCATGAGCCATGGCCGCTGAGCCTGCGCGTCCGGAGCCTACGCTCCGCAACAGGAGAGGCCATAACAGTGAGAGGCCCACATACCGGAAAAAAAAAAAAAAAAAAAAAAGAAAAAGACACATGCAGCCCAATGTTCATTGCAGCACTATTTACAATAGCCAGGTCATGGAAGCAACCTAAATGCCCATCGACAGATGAATTGATAAAGAAGATGTGTTACATATACACAATGGAATATTACTCAGCCATAAAAAGGAATGAAATTGGGTCATTTGTAGAGATGTGGATGGACCTAGAGACTGTCATACAGACAGAAGTAAGTCAGAAAGAGAAAAACCAATATTGTATATTAACTCATATATGTGGAACCAGAAAAATGGTACAGACGAACCGGTTTGCAAGGCAGAAATAGAGACACAGATGTAGAGAACAAATGTATGGACACCAAAGGGGGAAAGTGGTGGGGGGTGATGGTGGTGGGATGAATTGGGAGATTGGGATTGACTTATATACACTAATATGTATAAAATAGATAACTAATAAGAACTT
>NC_041221.1:135596137-135599665 GCF_002837175.3 Physeter macrocephalus
TGATTGGGATTGACTTATATACACTAATATGTATAAAATAGATAACTAATAAGAACCTGCTGTATAAAAAATAAATTAACAAATAGGGAGGTTATCTTGGATTATTCAGGTGGGCTCAATGTAAGCACAAGAGTGTTCGAAATGGAAGAGGGAGGGAGTCAAAAAGAAAAAAAATACAATTGCAGTTAGGAATTCAGTAGATAAGGTAAATAACTAGTCAGACACAGTTGAAGAGTAATTAAGTGAACTGGAGTATAGACTTGAAGAAATTCCCCAAAGTGCAGCATGAAGAGGCAGAAATGAAAAAATTAAAAAGTGGTAAAGAGACATGGGGAATAGAATGAAAAGGTCTAATGTTAGTTCCAGAAGGATAAACAGAATGTGGGAGAAGCTATATCTTAAGAGGTTTGGCTAATACTTTTCCGAAATTGATGAAAGGCATGAATTCTGATTCAGGAATATCTGACTGCATCCCAAGCAGAATGATTAAGGAAATATACATTTCTAACAACATAGCAAAACTATAGAAAACTGGAGTTATAAAAACAGCTAGAGAAATAACAGATGAGCTACAAAGTAGTAGGAGTGGTGCTTGGCAAAAAGAGGGAAAACAGTTGTGCTCTGAGTACTCTTAGCCTAGTTGCTTGGCCTGAGAACTATGCTCTGATGCCATTTTCATTAATTCTAGAGAGTAATTGCCATCACAGTTCCATTGTCTGTGACATTTCTTTCTTGGTCGCATTAGACATCTGGATTTAAGGAAGAATCCACCATGCTCCCTAAAGGTGAAGGTATTTCAAGTCTGCCAGGTTTCTCATTAAGTGCCTGTTCATGGCCCGAGGTTACTGGAAAGAAAGTAATTTATCTCTTTGAGGAAAGAGAAGAGTGGAACTACAGAGTCTGATGAGGAGGTAGTCAGCTTGGGCTTTTCTAAATATCGCATTCCTACTTTCTTCTTAACTCCTACCAACCTCAGTTTCTCTCTTTCTCTGTTTTTATCTTTTTAAGTGTTACTGGTTTTATAGAGCATATACTTGATTGTCATGAAACATTTAAAAGGTATAGGAGAGACTGATTTTGGCTCGACAGTAGGAGCTTTGCTGACCCACTCCCACCGGTGAGACTGGTGAAAATTATTTTTAAAAATAATAAAAAATAAAACCTCTGGAATTGGTCCTAAGGGTAAACAGCAAATAAAGAAACCTCTACTCACTGAAATCTACAAAATTTTGGTAAGAAAGGCAAGAGTCTGTGTCATTTGAACCAAGACAGCTTCTTCCCTCCCCATTTCCAGCTCAGTGAGGTAGAGACTCTGCTCCAAACTGCTGCAGCCAGGAATGCAGGACTTCCTCTACCCCCAGCTCCCAGTTGGAGGGCTTCTTTCCTGGGAAGAGCAGAAATGTATCATTTCTCATCCTCCCCTGAGCTACCTGTAGCTAAAGCTCAGTTGTGATTGAGCGCATTCCAGAGCGCATTCCAGTGTTCCCTTTTTCTGTCCAGTCTCCACTTGTGCAATGAAGGCGCTACCTTTGGTGTGGAGCACTGAGAATCCTGGGACCCCATTCATCTTTTCCCTGGCTCATAAGGTGGTCCTTCTATGCTGGGAGAGGTAAGCTGACAGGACCTCCACTGCTGGCTTCTGTACTCCAATGCACTGAGCACTCAACTCCTGGATTAGGAGTGTCACTCAGAAGCTTGTCATTGTTCTGACTTCCAGATCCAGAGCCCTGGCTCAGATTTTGCCTGGGGGGAAGTGAGGCCATAAAACAGATCTCTCCTCATCTCCTCCCAATGGAACTGACTTCATTTGCAACAGAGTGTGCAGAAGTTCAAACCTAAGGACACTGCAGCACTATTTACAATAGCCAAGACATGGAAACAACCTAAATGTCCATTGACAGTTGAATGGATAAATAAGATGTGGCACATATATGCAATGGAATATTACTCAGCCATAAAAGGGAACGAAATTGAGTTATTTGTAATGAGGTGGATGGACCTTGAGTCTGTCATACAGAGTGAAGTAAGTCAGAAAGAGAAAATCAATTACCGTATGCTAACACATATACATGGAACCTAAAAAAACGGTGCTGATGAACCTAGTGGCAGGGCAGGAATAAAGACACAGACATAGAGAACGGACTTGAGGACACAGGGGGAAGGGGAAGCTGGGATGCAGTGAGAGAGTAGCATTGACATATATACACTACCAAATGTAAAATGGATGGCTAGTGGGAAGGTGCTGCATAGCACAGGGAGATCAACTTGATGCTTTGTGACGACCTAGAGGGATGGGATAGGGAGGGGATATGGGGATGGATGGGATAGGGAGGGGATATGGGGATATATGTATATGTATAGCTGATTCACTTCATTGTACAGCAGGAACTAATGCAACATTGTAAAGCAAAGTATTTATTGTAAATACTCCAATAAAGATATTTAAAAAAAAAGAAGAAAAGAACAGTGGAGGTTGTGTTAAAAGGCAGCTGGGAGGAGATTGATGGATTTTACAAAGAGGCACCAGCTAGATTGTACACCAGCTACTTTGCAGGAAGGAACCAGGGAGTAAGATAGTTGGGAGGAACTCTCCAGGGTGAGAACAAACATCAAACAGGGACCTCAGGAACTATTCCTTCAAAGGAGTCATACATTGATAGGATTAGTTTGTTGAACAATTTGTGCCCCAGGCATTGTTGAAACAATAGAGCTCTTTATATTTTAGGGATTAACCTTTTGTGTTACAAATATTTTTTCCAAGTTTGTCATTTCTCTTTCAACCTTACTTATGGTACTTGTAAAAAAATTTTATTGAAGTATAAATTTTATTGATTTACAATGTTTTGTTAATTTATGCTGTATAGCATAATGACTCAGTTATACTCATATATACATTCTTTTTTATATTCTGCTCCTTTATGTTTTATCCCAGGAGATTGGCTATAGTTCCCTGTGCTATACAGTAGGACCTTGTTGTTTATCCATTCTAAATGTGATAGTTTGCATCTACTAACCCCAAATTCCCAGTCCATCCCTCCCCACTATTGTACTTTTCTATGTGGAAGTTAATAATGTTTATTTCGACAAAATTGTTAATCTATTATGGTTTCTGTTTCTTATGACACATATAAAGCTGTTTATACACCAGGAGTATATAAATATTTTTTCTTCATATTATTTTAAAAATGAGATATTTCAAACATTAAGAGTTTAGAAAATCTTATACTCACTACCCAGATTTAATAAACTAAAGTTTGCTATATTTAGTTAAGATTTCTTAAAGGCATAATATATTATAGTTGAAGACCCTTTCGTAATCCTTTCTATTTCCCTTTCTTCTTCCCAAGGTAACCACTGTTCTCAATTTTGTATCATATCTGTTTTTTATAGTTTATCATATATATCTGTCTTCATATCTGTGTGTGTCTGTATGGATGTATGTTTGTGTTTAAGTTTTTGCCAATCTGATGGATGTGAAATTGTATCCCATCCTTTTTTTTTTTTTTTTTTTTTGCGGTACGCGGGCCT
>NC_041221.1:135599796-135637041 GCF_002837175.3 Physeter macrocephalus
ATCGGCAGGCGGACTCTCAACCACTGCGCCACCAGGGAAGCCCCCATCCTTCTTTTTATTTCACTCTTCCCTGACTTCTATAGAGATTGAATACATTTTCTCCCCCATAATTGGAATCATACGGTATATAGTGTTCAGAAATTTCCTTCCTCCCTCTCCCTCCCTTCCTTTTTTTTTTTTTTTTTTTTTTTTTTTGCGGTACGCGGGCCTCTCACTGTTGTGGCCTCTCCCATTGCGGAGCAGGCTCCGGACACGCAGGCTCAGCGGCCATGGCTCACGGGCCCAGCCGCTCCGCGGCATGTGGGATCTTCCCGAACCCGGGCACGAACCCGTGTCCCCTGCATCGGCAGGCGGATTCTCAACCACTGCGCCACCAGGGAAGCCCCCTTCCTTTTTTTGATGAGTAAATTTTTTGTTTGTGCCATCAGGGCTGCACTTTTTTTAATTACTTCTTCACATCTTTTGCCTGATCTTGCATTGAGTCTTCTGTTTATTGCTTAGTGTTTTTAAAATATATAAAATCTGTATACTTACATTTAGTGTGTATATTTTCATGTCTATTATATATAATCTATACTAATATTTTGTCAGTTATATGCATAGCAAATATCTTCTAGTATGTGACTTGTTTAGCATTGTTTATGTTGCCTTTTGTTATAGACATTCTAACATATTTTTAGGAAGTCAAAATTACCACTTTTTTTAATAGTTTCTTTTCTTTATATTTTAAGAAACTCTTTATTGCCTTGAATGTATAAAGATATTCTCTTATGTTACCTTCTAAGAGTATAAAGTTTGTTTTTTATAAATTTATTTATTTATTTTTGGCTGCTTTGGGTCTTTATTGCTGTGCACGGGCTTTCTCTAGTTGCAGCGAGCAGGGGCTACTTTTTGTTGCAGTGCGCAGGCTTCTCATTGCGGTTGCTTCTCTTTGTTGTGGAGCACAGGCTCTAGGTGCGTGGGTTCCAGTGGTTGTGGCACTCAGGCTCAGTAGTTGTGGCTCACGGGCTCTAGAGCGAAGGCTCAGTAGTTGTGGCGCATGGGCTTAATTGCTCTGTGACATGTGGGATCTTCCCGGACCAGGGCTCGAACCTGTGTCCCCTGCATTGGCAGGCGGATTCTTAACCACTGTGCCACCAGGGAGGTCCTGAGTATAAAGTTTTGACCCTTAGATTTTTATTCTAAAACTTATTTGCTCTATGCTGTGATACATAAATTTATTTTAGTTCTTACCATGTGGTCAACTAGTTGTCCTGGCAGCATGTAATGAGTAATCTTTCTTTTCCCCAGTGAATTATAAGGGTTCCTCTACGGTATACCAAGTTCCCCTGTTTGTATGGGTTTGTATTCTGATCCGTTGGTCTCTTTTCCTATCCTTGTACCAATCTCATATTATTTCCATTATTGTAGCTTTATATGTTTCTATATCAGGTGAAAAAAATCCTTTTTTCTTATCCTTCTTTAAAATTGCCTTGAATATTTTTGGCCCTTTACTCTTCCATATGGATTTTGGGCACACTCTGTCAGGGTCAACAAAAACTCTGGATATTTCCATTAGAGTTAAAGTAAATTTACAGATTAATTCATGAGAATCAGCATATTTACACAGTTGTGTTCCCGTCTATAAACATGGCTTATCTTTCCACTTAGATGTTTTTAAAGCTTTTAATAATAATCTTTTAATAATTTTTCTACTTAGGTATTAAATATCTTTTGTTATCCCAAAGTACCTTACGGGATTTGTTATTGTAAATAGGATTGTTTTCAAGTTTTCATTTTCTAATTTGTTGTTGCTGATGTATGATTTTTAAAAAATTTTTTTTATGATTAATTTGTTTTTATTATTTATTTTTTTATTTTTGGCTGTGTTAAGTCTTCGTTGCTGTGTACAGTCTTTCTCTAGTTGTGGCGAGCGGGGGCTACCCTTCACTGCGGTGCGCTGGCTTCTCATTGTGCTTGCTTCTCTTGTTGCGGAGCACAGGCTCTAGGTTTGCAGGCTTCAGTAGTTGTGGCACGTGGGCTCAGTAGTTGTGGCTCACGGGCTCTAGAACGCAGGTGGGCTCAGTAGTTGTGGCTCACGGGCTCTAGAGCGCAGGCTCAGTAGTTGTGGCACACGGGCTTAGTTGCTCCGTGGCATGTGGGATCTTCCTGGACCAGGGCTTGAACCCATGTCCCCTGCATTGGCAGACAGATTCTTAACCACTGCGCCACCAGGGAAGCCCAGTTTGCTTTTTTTTTAAATCATGAATTTGTATTAGATTTTATCGATAATTTCTTATATCTATAGAAGTGATTATATGATTTTGTTTCTGTTAATTTGCTGAAGTGATGAATTGCGTTAGGAGGTTTTTCTACTGTTCTCCTTGGCTGTGATGTGTTATCTTTAATATTTTGTTTGATTTCGCTTGCTAATCCTTAATTAAGAATTTTAAAATCTGTGATTATAAATGATGTTGGTCATGTGGTTTTTTTTGGTTATACTAGTCTTTTTTTTTAATGAGAAAGCATTTAGTTTATTCTTATAGAACCCTTAATGCTTAATAATAATCTTAATGTAACCTTAACATTTTAAGGACTTCATTTATGCTTTTGTGGATTACAAAATACAAACTTCACTATTATTATTTTATTTTATTTTATTTTATTTTATTTTATTGGCCACGCTGTGTGGCGTGCCCCGACTAGGGATCAGACCGTGCCCCTTGCAGTGGAAGCCCAGAGTCTTAACCACTGGACCGCCAGGGAAGTCCCTAATTATTTTTATTGAGATAGATATAAGGACTCCACAAAGAGCTCTAAAAAATGCTTTTTTTCCTGTAAGTATCTCATTCTCATGGGAGAATACCATCAAAACCGATCAGATTTATATGAACTCAGATATGTTGTGCAAATATAAATCCAGAGAAAGCTATGAAATTGAAAAGAGTTATCAGAACTTACTATAAAATTTATCTAGACAGGTAACAGGCCAGCTAAGGTCAGATTTAATGTTTGTCATACTATTCTTACATGGTTTTGTTATAAAGGTTATAGTGATGTCATAAAAGGATTTAGAATGCTTTCCTTCCCTTTCTAATGTCTGGAACATTTTGTACAAGATGGGGCTGTCAGTTCCATAAAAGCTTGATGAAACTTACCTGTAGAACCACCTAGGCTTGGCACTTTTTTGTGTGGGTAGATTTTTTTTAAATTTCATATTCAATTTCATTAGTATTTAAGTCTCTTTAGATTTTCTGTCTCTTCTTGAGTCAACTTTGGTCATTTTTCCTTTATATTACATTTAATTTTTGACATAAAGTTGTTTAAAGTATTACTTTAGGATTTTTTATTTTCATCTGTACTGCATCTATAGTTAGGTCTCCCTTTTCATTCCTAATATTGTTTATCTGTGCTTATCTCCTTTTTAAATAGGCCAGTCTTTCCAGAAGTGTATCTTCTGATAGTCTTTTGGCTTTGTTAATCCTTTTTTTTGGCCTCCATTTTTTATTTAATTTATTTCTGCAGTTAACTATTATTTTTGTTTATATACTTTCTTTGGGTTCATTCTTTTGTTCTTTTTGTAACTTTTCAATTTGAAAATAATACAAGGCTTTAGTTTTCCCTGTAATACCATTTTAGTTAAATAGTTTATAATTTATATTATGGTTGTTTCATTTGTTGGTTGGTTGGTTTTGAATCCATGAATTATTTAGTAATGTGGTTTTGGTTTCCCAAATGCAGTTGACCCTTGAACAACACAGGTTTGAGCTGCGCGGGTCCACTTATACACAGATTTTTTTCAGTAGTAAATAACATAGTACTGCAAGATCCGGGGTTGGCTGAATCCACAGATGTTGACCACAGATGTGGGGGAACCATGTATATGGAGGAACCACATATGCAGAGGGCCGACTGTAAGTTATACGTGGATTTTCCACTGCACAGAGGGTCAGCATCCCTAACCCTGGCGTTGTTCAAGGGCCAGCTGTACAGTGTTTCCTTTTCTGTATTTATGTATATATATGTGTATGTATGTGGTTTGCCTTGTGAGCAAAGAGTATGGTCTGTATGATAATGATTCTTCAGTATTTGCTGAGACTTCCTTTTTGCTTGCCAAGTAGTTAGTTTTTGTGAATGTCCTGTCAGTGCTTCTGAAGAATTGAGTTTTATTTGTTGGATACATGGACATACATAATATTTTTTTGCTTTATATACTTGCGTATGTGAATTTAACTTTGTATATAAGGTGTTTATGTTTCCTGTTTTCTTACTAATGTGTGACCAACCTTGCTTTCTTTTCTGAGAAATTAGTAATGAAATCTCTTTCTATGATTACATATTTTTCTTTCTTCCTATAATGGCTCAATATATCTACCAGCTTTCTTTCTGTTAGTATTTTCTTGGTATAGCTTTTTCCATCCCTTTTCTTTCAATATTTCTCCCATAGTATTTTGGATATATCTTTTCTTTATTTAGCTTATAGCTAGATTTTGTTTTATTAATCCAATTAAGTATATTTGCTTTTTAGTGGGTGAATTTAATATGGTCCCTTTTATTATGATTTATTGACATAGTTGGATTAATTTCTACTGTCTGCTTCGGTGATTACCTTTAAGTTTTTAACATGCTTGACTGGGCTGCTGAAGTGTAAAGTTTTTTTTACCTCCTCTCAAACAGTACAAGAACTGTAAGGATGCTTTAACTCCAATTTCTCCATTCTCCATGATTTTGTTAGCTAATATTTTATTTCCACCTTGTTTTTAACCAACTTTATAAAGTAGTCATTATTACCATAATCAATGCTAACATTTTACAGTTCATGCTTGATCATATTTACCTATATGTTTATTGATTTCTTTGCCTACTTTTTCCTTCTGGAGTTCAATTTCCTCTAGTTATTCTTTCATCAGATGTTGGGCTGGTAAGCTTTCTTAGATTTTCCTGAAACTGTCATCATTTTGCCCTCCTTGAATAATACTGTATCTAGTTATCCTTCTGGTAACTGTTGTTATTCATGGAAAATCTATTGCCAATCTAATAGTTTTTCCTTCTGTAGGCAATCAGTTTTCCCAGTTGTTTTAAGGTTTTTCAATTGTATTTAATTATCAGGAAGTTTTACCATTATATGTCCAAGAAATTTATTTTAATTTATCCTGTTTGGCTCTCAATGTGCTACTTCAATCTTTAGATTTCAGTTGTGGAAATTTCCTGATTCATTGCCATTACCTGGTTCATTGGCTCTCCCCCATATTCACTATTCTCGTCTCCCTAAACTTTTATCAGTTTGATATTGGACCATGTGTTTCTAACATCTCTTAACTGTTATTTCATATTTTTCATCTCTTTATCTCTTGTGCTTCTTTCTGGATGACTTCTTCCACTTTATTTTCAAATTAACTGATTTTTTCTTCAGTAGTGTCTGATCTGTTTATTATGTCCATAAAGTTGCAATTTAAATGGCTATGTTTTTCATTTCTAGGGGTGTCCTTCTAATTATTGCTTCAGTGACATCCAAAAGTTTTGATTTATATTATTTTAAGTATTGTTCATTCAAAATCTTTTTAAATTTTAAGTATGACTTGATTCATGATTTATATTTAAGTGTATTCCTTAATTTCCAAATGTAATGGGAAGTTTCTACTTATGTTTTTGTTAGTAACATCTAGCTTGTTGTCAGGTAAATACTTTTATTATTTCAGTCATTTTAAAATAGTTGAGACCTTCCGTTAGTATATGATCAGTTTTTATAAATGTTGACATGTGCCCGAAAAGGATGTGTATTCTGCACTTTGATCGTGAGATAGCCTGTCTGCCTTTCCCTTTCCTCCTCCCTTCTACCCCTCTCTTTCCTCTGGATATAGAATTCTATGATGACATTTGTTTTATCCCAGTAAATTAAATATATCATTCCATTCTGCCTTCTAGTGTTGCTGTTGAGAAGCTTGCTATCAATTGATCACTCTTTTGAAAATAATCTCTACCCCACCCTCCCACTGTCTACTTTTATGATTTTTTGTACTTTTTCATGACGACGTGTTTAGGTGTGGATTCTTTTTTTTAATTTCCTCTTGGAGTTTGTTGAATTTATTCAATCTGGATTTGTGTCTTTCATCTGTTCTAGGATATTTTTAACCATTATAGCTTCAAATATTATCTCTGCCTCTTTCTCTTTCCTATCTTTTTGAGGTTCCAAATAAACATATGTTAGACTGTCTTAATCAATAGTCTTTTATGTTGCTTTCCCTGTTTTCTGTATTTCTCATCTGTATGCCACATTTCTGCTGAAATCTTCATAATTTTGTATGAGCTATCTTCGTGTTTACTTATTTTCCCTTCTACCATGTCTAACCTACTATTGAATCTGTCCATTAAGTACTCAATTATGGATTTATAGTTCTAATTTTTAGAAGTTTTATTTACATCTTTGTCAAAGTCTGATTTATACCTTTTTAAAGTTTCCTATTCACTGCAGATATTTTAAAGGATGTCTTTTATTTATTTAAACTTGGTATAGATATTTTATAATATATATTTTTACAATTCCAGGTCTTTTTCTTCTAGTTTGCATCATTGGTGCCTTGTTTCCTTATATGCTTGGTTATTTTTACTGTGCTACTCATTGTTTGTTAAAAATATTTTGGGGCCAGAGAAGATTTGGGTTTTCTTCTGCCAGGGTGCCTGGAATAATCAATGATCTGGAATCATCTCAAATCAAGTTCAGAACTTGAGGTTTTCTAGTCTGCCCAAGAGATGTGAACCTAGATTGTAAACAATATGAAGGCAGATTGTGGCTTCAGTTTTTTGGGGGTCAGTTTTTTCTTTTTCCTTTTTCCTTCCTCTCCACCCCCCTACCCTGCCCTGCCCTGCCCTGCCCTGCCCTGCCCTGCCTTGCCTTTGTACTGCTTATTCCCAGGGCCGTCTTTTTTTTTTTTTTTTTTTGCAGTACGCTGGCCTCTCACTGTTGTGGCCTCTCCCGTTGCGGAGCACAGGTTCCGGACGCGCAGGCTCAGCGGCCGTGGCTCACGGGCCTAGCCGCTCCGCGACATGTGGGATCTTCCCAGAACAGGGCACGAACCGTGTCCCCTGCATCGGCAGGCGGACTCTCAACCACTGTGCCACCAGGGAAGCCCCCAGGGCAGTCTTTTTGATTGACCTTTAAGCTAGAACTTCAAAAGACTAAACTCTCAGGAAAATGAGGGGAGGGTTTCTACTTTGAGTGGCTCTAGACCTTGACTATGTTCTCCTTTCCCCACAAGGCTGCCAAAACCAAAACCGAAGTTTGACTGAATCAGTGAATGCTGCAGGCCTGAGTGGCTTCAATAGTCCGGTTACTTTTCTGGATTTCATCTGTTCCTTAGCTTTTGGTTTTGTAGTTCCTAAACATTTTGTTGCTTTTTTGATGGCTTTTAGGGAGATATTTTTTTATATTGTTTTTTTGTTTTCAAAGAGTGGTTTGATCTGAATAATCTAATTCACCATTTTTGGAGATGAGAGTTGGCCATTGTTTTTTTTTTTTTAAAGAATTTGTGGACTTTTAAAAAAATATTTATTTATTTGGCTGTGCTGGGTCTCAGTTGCAGCATGTGGGATCTTTCATTGCGGTGTGCAGTCTTCTCTAGTTGCAGCATGCAGGCTTCTCTAGTTGTGGTGTGTGGGCTCAATAGTTGTGGTGCACAGGCTGTCTAGTTGCGGCATGAAGGCTCTTTAGTCGTGGTGCATGGGTCCAGCTGCCCTGCAGCATGTGGGATCCCAGTTCCCCGACCAGGAATCGAACCCATGTTCTCTGCATTGGAAGGCAGACTCTTAACCACTGGACCACCAGGGATATCCTGGCCACTGATTTTTTAAAAATATATTGCAGGGTACCTTACTAAACCATTTTATTGTTTATAAAAGCTTTTTCAGTTTATTCTTTAGTTTATACAGTCAAAATACCTGCAAAGAAAGATACACATTTTCTTTTTTAGTGGTGATAGTAGGTACTTTGTTTTTTTTTTTGTTTTTTTTGTTTTTTTGTGGTATGCGGGCCTCCCTCTGCTGCGGCCTCCCCCGTTGCAGGGCACAGGCTCTGGACACGCAGGCTCAGTGGCCATGGCTCACGGGCCTAGCCACTCTGTGGCATGTGGGATCCTCCCGGACCGGGGTTTTTGTGGTATGCGGGCCTCCCTCTGCTGCGGCCTCCCCCGTTGCAGAGCACAGGCTCGGGACGCGCAGGCTCAGCGGCCATGGCTCACGGGCCCAGCCGCTCCGCGGCATGTGGGATCCTCCCAGACTGGGGCGCGAACCCGGTTCCCCTGCATCGGCAGGCGGACTCGCAACCACCGCGCCACCAGGGAAGCCCCACTTTATTTGTTTTTGACAGGAATCTTTTTTTTTTTTTTGCGGTACGTGGGCCTCTCCCACCACGGAGCACAGGCTCCGGATGCGCAGGCCCAGCGGCCATGGCTTATGGGCCCAGCTGCTCCGCGGCATGTGGGATCCTCCTGGACCAGGGCACGAACCCGTGCCCCCTGCATTGGCAGGCAGACTCTCAACCACTGCGCCACCAGGGAAGCCCCTGACAGGAATCCTTTTGGTATTTCAGGATTATACATGATGCTGGCATTGGATGTGTATGTGTTTTATCTATTTTTATATGTATTTGTTTATGTTACATATGTTTATGTTAAGTATGTATACATAAATTTCATTTTCACCAAAGGCCTCTAAGAGGAATTTATGGTGAATTGTATGACTTTTGCCATCTACCAAGATGATTACATGATAATCCTTCTACTGTGACCACTTGTTTGGTGAATTTTATTTATATATTACCCAGTAGTGAATCATCTTTACATATCTGTAATTATTTTCTTGGTCATTGTATTAGTTATCTATTCCTATGTGACAAGTTACCATAAACTTAGCTGCTTATAGCAATGCACGTTTATTATATCAGTTTCTATGGTTCAGGAGTCTAGGTATAACTTAGTGTGTCCTCTGTATCACTGCAATAGCTGAGGTCTAATCTGAGGCTTGACTGGGGAAGTATATCTTTCTAAACTCATGTGGTTGTTGGCAGAATTCAGTGTTTTGCAGGTTGTCAGATTAGGGGCCTCAGTTTCTTGCTGGCTGGAGCCTGCCCTCAGTTTCTTGCCAATGGCCATCTCCATAAATAGCTCACAACACAGCAGCTTGCGTCTTCAAAGCCAGCAAGAGAGAGAGAGTTCTCAGCAAAACAGACATTACAGTGTCAGGTAGTGTTAGTGACCTACACATATTCACATACATCCTGTCACCTTTCCTGTATTGTGTTGGTTAGAAGTAAGTCATATATCTTACTTAAGGAGATGTTTCTGGTTTTGGTCTAGACATTATAAATTATCTGCAAGTAACAGGAAATGGTATATATAAGATAGACATTTACTTCTCTTTCACCTAAAGATGATCTTCAGGTCAGCAGAGCTGGTGTGGCAGCCCCCCTCCAGGTGGACACAGGGGTCTTGAGTTCCTTCTAGTCACACTTTGATGCCATCCCTAAGGAGTAACCCTTTCTTCATCATTTTAAATGACCTGATCTTCATTCCATGTTGCGGAGCAGAAGAAGGGACATAGAAGAGGAAGCCAATGACACTTAAGTCTTTTAAGGAGGATCTTAAAAGCTGGCAAATGATGCTTCTGTTTATACCCTGTTGGCCAAAATGTAGTCTTTTTACTTATACTTTATTTGCCCAGCAAAAATTTGGCTGTGGGGAAGAATGGGAGAACAGATCATGAGGAACAACTAGCAATTTCTACCACAACTAGCTTTAAGCTAAACAAATAAACAAAAAACTAAAAAACTCTTTGCTCTGGGATAGTTAAGCATAAAATTATCTTTTTTCTTTTTTTGGAGATTTGAGAAATTACCAAAGACTCAGTTTCTTTTCTGTAGAATGGAGAGAACTTGAAGAGCACAGTATGCCAGAGAGAACTGAACTAACCTGGACCAGGTACAATGTGGATATGAGGAAGGCTGGTTGTGGAAAAGGAGCCTGCTAGGGTCAGGGGCTTTACATATTTTGTTTCATTTAGTCCTTGCAACAACTCTTGCTGTGGGTAGTAGTATTCTGGCTTTACAGAAGAGGGTACTTGCCCAAGGGCTCTCAGATAATTTATGGGAGGGCTACCCTTTAAAACCAGGTCTTTGATGTCAAAGCCCATGTTCTTTCTTTAGTTTGAAGAGTTAAGACTCCCACAGAAAGGGCTATGCCTCTAAGGGTCTTGAGTGAGACCTTGGTCTTTTTATTCATCAGTCATGCAAGCTCTTGACTTTGATATTTTGAGGTTGCAGGGAATGAGATGGGGAAGTAACAGGTGGGGCTTATGGAAAGGTCTCTATTAAGGCTAGAAGCTATAGCCAACACAGGATGTGACTTGATAAGTGTTCTGTATCTTCCTTTCTTTCCATGATCTGCTTATACATTAGTATGAGGGTACAGTGGACACTGACTAGATTGAGCCTCATTAGGAATTTCATGGCCACAGGCTTTTTGCCCATTGCAAATGAACCCTGAAAACAGCTCTGACCAGCCTTTCCAGAAGTGGGTCTGCTCAGACTGGGCAAGCATGTTTCGAATTTTGCTGCTCTGGTTCAATTTTCAGAACGGTCGAGCCCCTTCTGCGTGGTTTCTCTATGGGATTTAAGTCACAAGGTCAGAGAGTAGGAACCTTCTCTTGTCATACTTCCTTTCTTCTCTGCCTCCCTTCAAGCACTTCTGAGTTATGTATTGAATTCTGATCAGTTAGAAGTTTTCTCTCCCACCATTGCATCTGCAGGTAACAGTAGTCCATTACTTAAAGAGGAGAATTCATAAAGAGAAGGGGGAGGGCAATAATTGAAAGATGGCAGGAAATTTCGACCTTGTCCCTGCTGATGACAACCATGCTTTGCAGCTTGTGCTGCCTGAGTAGAAGACTTGGGAAGGGAGGAGTCTCAGGGCTTTTTCAGGAAGTTGGCTGCATCCCATTATCTCAGAATGTGTGGGAAGTGTTTAATGAACAGCACCGGGTAAAAGGCTGTCATGTAGCTGTGGAACAGAAGGATTTTCTCGTGTTGGACAATCCATAATCCCTTTGTTTCAGGGAAATCTCTAAGACTGACTTCCCAGGCTCCCTCCCAAGCCATACTGCACTTCATTTGTGTACACAGCCTTGAGGTTTAAAGCTAACTTATTTCTACCTCATTTTCTCTCAGCTGTTATACTGCGTTTAATCAGTTGCTTTAGTCTCACAGCCACTTCAGCGAGGCTTGCCAGGAAAGGATTATAGCTGGGCCCTCATGCCCCGGCCTCATCTAGGGCATCTGGTCAACATGCCTGAATACAGAATGTCTCAGAGGCTTCCTTCTCTCTTCGACTGGCAAGTGCAGGGTAGTTTAAGCTGTCATGGAGCCCTTTTGCAAAACATCCAGAATATGAGAAGGATAAAGGGGGAGCTAAAGGCTTTTCTTAAAAACCAGCTAGAAAGTGCATGAAAAATAAAATGCAGTCCACCTGCCCAATTCCCAGGAGTACTCCCCATGTTATGTTCTGTGGTTGGGCCATTTAGATTCTCACAGCAAGGACTTGAGGGTAAAGGCTGTCCCAGTAGGGTTTCTGTTTGGGTGGGAGTTCTGGGGGTATCCTGAGGGATTTTCCTTCATGATGGTCACTCTGGTACCTTCACTCTGAGCAGGTGTCTTTTCACAATCCTCATTGTCTTGGAAAACTCTTTCGGGTAAGTATGTCCACATTGGGGTGGGCATTAAGATTCAAAGAGAAGCAAAGGCTAAGCAGAAAGTGGGCCCAGAAGTAAGCTTGCTGAGTTGTTTTCAGGCAGGAAGAGAGGACAAGAATCAGCAAGCCCTGGTACATACCTTTGCCATTTAACATGAAATCCCTGTTGCACAGATGTTCTTGCCAAAGAGCTGTGGAGAATGGCTGAATGGAGGAGCCTCAAATCTCCCTCAAGTGTCTCTGTTGAAATGATTTGTTCAAGACCACAGAGCCAGCTGGCAGCCAAAATGAGAAGATGAGTCAGAAACTCTGATTTTTCAGGCTAAGATATGGCCTTCAGGTAGCATTTCCTGCATAGAAACTCCTGGGATCTGGAACAACGTGTTCCTGCAATATTCAGATAAAGCCCCTCTCTCTAGCCCTGTAACTCATAATGAACTGTGCCTTAGATGAGCTGCAGTTTCCCGTTTCACAAAGCCCTACTGGGGGCTTATCAAGCTAGATGGTGTCTTATGGGGCAGTTGGGTGTCTTACACAAAGTGTCTAGCCTGCCCTCCTTCTCCTTCTCCCTGCTTTCCTTTCCCCTCCCTCCTTTGTTGCTACAGCTTTGTCTTCAGATGTTCATAGTGACCACTTGGGTCCCTGCATCTTTCTAGCTATAGCTAATTTTGGTCCTGTGTTCTTGAAGTCTGTACCCAAAGGCTTACGAAAACTGCATAGCTGAGAGATGTGTAAGACTCTTGTTTTCTCCATGAAATGTGGTTAGACTTCTCTGTAGAGTTTTGGCAAATGTCCAGATTAGTGTCTATAAGGTGACTTACTTAAATTTAAATTTTATGTCTTCAACTCTGATTTGGTAATATATTCACATGGTTCAAAATTCAAAGGGCACTAAAGGCAATGGTGAAAATACTTCCTTACACCCCATTCCTGTGCCATCCAGCTTCCCTTCCTCAGAGCAACCAGTGTTGCCAGTTTCTTCTAGAGACATTTATGTATATTCAAGCAAATACACCCATATAGTGTTTTTTCCCATTTTTACACAAAAGGTAGTTTACTATGTATACATGATTATACAATTTACTTGTTTCCACTTAACAATATATCTTAGATATCATTCTTTATCAGTACATAAACAGCTTCTCAGGAGGTGGCTTTTGTTTTAAATAAATGTAGAATGACTCAGGTGGAAACCTTTGGGAAAGTGTGTGTTTTGACCCATGTTTAAAAATGACAGTGCTCCAATTAATTAGATTTATTACTAGGCACAGTTTATGGTTTAAATTAAGGATGTATTTGATTGTTGTATCTAAGGAGTGATTACTGGTGGCTTTTTAGAGCCAGTATGACTCACAAAACATCTTTGATGATAAGTTTAGAATGACTGTGTCATTAGTTATGATTGGGAGTTTGTGCAATTCAGAATTTTAGTTTAAAACCTGTTAAGGGAGTAAAGCAGCCACATGCTGGGTCTCCTTGGCTACAGTGCCTTACCTATGCTGTGTTGGGACCATTTTGTAACAGTCAGATGTAGGGGGCTGCACTAGGTATACCATGGCCACTAGGCACTTGGGACTCTGGAGATGCCCAGATACTTTCTATGCAACTGTGAAAAGTAAAAATAAAAAGCTTAGCTATTTGCATTTTCCCTGCTGACAAGTTGGGAATCCTTCCAGACCCAGGTGGCTGACTGGTTGGACTCTGACCCTTTTGTGGTCATGTTCTTGGTAAAGAGATGATCCCAGAAAGATCAGGGAATCTTTCTGGGGTGAGTAGGATGGCTCCATCTTGAGTGTTTGCCAGGGCAGTAACCTTAATGCTTTTGGGGGAGCCAGGCTATTTACAGAAGACAAAAGACACATCTTTTGCCCTTTAGAGGAGTGCACGGGCTTAGAATCCGCAGGTCCAGCTTAAGACATCCAGAGGTCCTGAACACTGAAAAGAATATGGTGCCCATTGCCCCCACCCCTCAATCTCCTTCTCCCCACAGAGAGGTAACTCAAAAAGAATTCCAGATTTTAAATTAAGTCTACCACTCCCAGGAAGGATGACTAGTTAGATTTTTTTTTTTTTTTTTTTGCGGTACGCGGGCCTCTCACTGTTATGGCCTCTCCCGTTGCGGAGCACAGGCTCCGGACGCAGGCTCAGCGGCCATGGCTCATGGGCCCAGCCACTCCGCGGCATGTGGGATCCTCCCGGACCGGGGCACGAACCCGTGTCCCCTGCATCGGCAGGCGGACTCTCAACCACCACGCCACCAGGGAAGCCCGACTAGTTAGATATTTTACAAAAATGTATCAAATATCAAATTGACTTCATTTTTTCCCTCACATTTTTTGGGTACCCATGCTTTGCTGATGCCCAAGGACAAATTGAGTCTCTCTGTTGCATGATCTAACATTGAGAGTTTGTAGTTCTCCTGAGGAGCTGCCTTCTTCCCAGGATTTGGATGACAAGAATTATTTTACAATGTCAAGAATTTTGAAGTTTTTAAAAAATGTTCTTTTGTTTATTTAATATTATCTTTACCAAGACTGAATATTAGAGTAGCTCTGAAATTTTCCTCCAAGAAATGCTTTTTCTTCTTGAGTGCTCCATGATGAAAATCAGTCTTAATTTCAGTTCAACTGGTGTGTAAAAACATGCAGTGAGTGATTATTAGTCCCTGAAGGAGGCAACACAGATGGAGCCCAGAATGGAATTGGCTTTATGATTAATTGAATCCTTAAAGAGTTGAATAGAGTTAGAGCTGATCGGCCCAATCAGCGCCTTGAGATGGCTGGTGCTGTCCTGAGCCTGAGAGAGGAAGGGGTCACAATAACCCAGATTTATCCTCTATTAAAATGGATTGGATGTATGCACCAGACGGTTCCCATTTTTAAACCATTGATGCAGGATAATTGGGATGGAAACAAACAAGATTAGGACTCGATTACAGGTATTTGTGCAAGTTGCCTCCTAAATCAATCAGAGTCCATGATTTGTTCTGAGGGTGTGTTATCATTAGAGTGAATCATTGAAACTCAGCGACACATCTGGAGCTGGCCAGCCAGAAGGGAAAGAGGGAGGAGGGGAGCAGAAAGCTGCTTGAGGGTGGGAACTAGGTACAACTGTAGAATGCTTTCTGTCTTTTGGGGCAGAAGTCTTCCAGAGAGAATTTTATTTTAATTTGCTCTTTTTTCTTGCAGCAGAGATGCATGATGTATAGGTTTGAAATGACTGCCTCCTTTCCATAGCAAATAAATGGATGTGTTCTTTTTTGATGTTTGGACCAAACAGTCACCTAGGGCAGCTTCTGCCTGTGGAGACCCTGCCATACAGGGAGCAAGAGGGAGAAGGCCTGGTGCTATGGGGGACTGCAGTCACATTAATCACCGAGTCCATTAGGATAATTGGGTACCCTGACGCCTTGCCAGGGGACCTGTTAGTACAGTACCTCATCTGTGGAACTAGAGAGCTCGGGTTTGCTTTCATGGATGGGCTACACTTCCTGGGCCAGGGGCTAAGGGAGGAAGCCCAAGTTCCCTCATCACCCTCTGCCACCACTAACTCTCGCTATGGGCACGGGGTGGGATGTGGGGCAGGGGATCCTGATCCTGAGGGTGACTCTGATCTAGTCCTGTACTCACGTGGGTCATAGTCTCAGGTCTATAGCCAGCTAACTGACATTTGAATAATCATTTTACTTATAAAAACAAGAGGAATAGATATCTGAGGTTCTTTCCGGCCAGAGAAGTGTGCCGTCATCCCTTTCTTGACTTGTCTTCCAGGCGCTGGTGCTCATGTCAAGTTCCTGGTGTTGTGCTGGGTTTAGGCCCATAGAAGCCTCGTCTGATAGGCTAGCCTTACCCTTACCTTCAAACAGAGTTTTTGTTGTTGGGTTTTTTTTGTTTTTTGTTTTTTTCATTTTTCCATTTTGGGCTCTTGTGAGTCAGGCTGCAGCCAACTCATTTACATGGGAGACAGCCAGAAGGAAAGCGGCTTGAAGTCTACTTTCATTTTGCCGTGGGAGGTGTTTTCCTGCTGAATTGCTAACCACAGGCAGGTCAGAGGGAATCACAAGGGCTCTCACTCATCCCTAGATGGAAAGGAGTACAGCAAAGCACCTCAGAAGGGGGTGAATAAAAATCTTCCTTGATGACATTTCTCGGGCATTCTCTAAATTGAACAAGCCTAGAGAGCACTAGCCCCAGGGGAGCAAGGTGAGGTTTCTTGGTCCCACATCAGAGAAGGTGAAACCAAAGTCCATACCACATGCTCAGGCCACTGTAGAGCTAAGAACTGAGCCCTGCTTCTCTTCTCCCCATTTTCCCACTGCCATGTCCTGGTGTTACCTTGGCCCTGCTAGCTGCTCTGGCTGTACTTTCCACTGCTACCATTGTGTCAGGCACAAAGGAGTTTAATTTGCCTATTTCGTTGGAGTCCCCTTTGTGAAGAATGCTGTCTAATCCCCTGAGCTGAGAAGTATCTAATCCCCTGTGTCCGATACAGCCTTTGTTCCTGTCAGAGATCCCTTTCCAGCTCAGCCTCAGCTGGACCTTTTGCCTCTTACTAGCCTGGACCCCCAAGAGCCAGCAGTGCTCAGCAGACTTTCCTCCTTGCTTTTGTGTGGGTATGTGGGGATAGGAAGGGGATGGCAATGTTTAGGGGACCTTGCCTGGTTTCCTGGACCTGAAAGGACTCAAGCATGTATGGGAAAGGGAGGAATTAGCAGGACAATGCCAGTCTTGCCTGGGACTGAGTAATCCTTGGCATCCAGGGTCTCAGTACTCATTCCCCTTTTTGTGCTTGAGCCTGGATGTTACCTCTCATCCACTTTTCCTGGAGTCCTGGAGATGCAGCTGCTCTATTCAGTGACAAGAGGATAGGCTACACACTTAACCCTACTTGTTATAAAAGGTGGAAGAGGAACTTAGCAGTGCCTTCTTTAAATTATTTATTTATTTATTTATTTATTTTTGGCTGCGTTGGGTCTTCATTGCTGTGCACAGGCTTTCTCCGGTTGCTGCGAGCGGGGGCCACTCTTCACTGCGCTGTGTGGGCTTCTCATTGCGGTGGCTTCTCTTGTTGCGGAGCACAGGCTCTAGGCATGTGGTCTTCAGTAGTTGTGACACACGGGCTCAGTAGTTGCGGCTCATGGGCTCTAGAGCGCAGGCTCAGTAGTTGTGGCACACAGGCTTATTTGCTCTGTGGCATGTGGCATCTTCCCAGACCAGGGCTTGAACCCGTGTCCCCTGCATTGGCAGGCGGATTCTTAACCACTGCACCACCACGGAAGCCCCAGCAGTGCCTTCTTTAGTCTTTGATTCTCCAGACCTTGGTTGGAACCTGTCCTCTGGGGCAAGGGGCAGTTCTAGCCACCTTTGCTAATCCCCGAAGAAGCCCACTGTGACAGGAAGCTCTTACTTTAGTCTCCAGGATAACACACACTACTTGCGGTTATCATGACCACCTATCTGTCCAATGCCCAGTGCTGTGGGCAGGGTATG
The DNA here is from genome assembly GCF_002837175.3 of Physeter macrocephalus. NCBI lineage: Eukaryota > Metazoa > Chordata > Mammalia > Artiodactyla > Physeteridae > Physeter > Physeter macrocephalus. The sequence continues at coordinate 135,617,000 of NC_041221.1, forward strand.
TGTCAGAGAGATGGCTGAAAGAGCTATTCCCAGCAGAGGAAGCCTTTGTCTGGCAGTGGTTAGGATCTGCTTTAGGAGGAGAGATGCTTCCTAGGCTTGTGTCTCACAGAGACTGTCTCTTTCTGCTTGGACATCAGTGTCACACACATTCACAGTTTCTGCCAGGCCTCACTGTCCCTCTTCTTTTGGGAGCAGTGTTCTCTATTATGACTGGGTAGGTGGACAAGCTCTATTGTGGAGGGCTGGAACGTGGGAGACCCATTAGTGTGGGATAGGTGGTGGTAGGACAGACATCTACTTGAACACATATCTCCTGTATGTCTCATGCAGTATGAGGGCCCTGTCCTTGCTCTGCTCCCCTCTCTGTGTGGCACCCCAGCCTCTGGACAACTGTACAAATGTGATTCTTGATGACAAGCTGGATGGGGAGGACTAAGCCAGGTAGCAGTCATGGCTAAGGGCTTCCCACCAAGAGGGATGGTTTTTGGAATAGTGCCAGATGCCACCTCCCACCTTGGGTGAGTTGTTAAGAGGTGACTTTATTTGCTAAATGTCCCAGAAGAAGCATGCTGGGGAAGTCCTACAGGAAGCAGAGATGCCATCCAGGGATGCAGAGGGACCCACAAGCCAGGAGCACCGAGGTCCCGCTGACTTGCACAAGGACCTTAGCCAAAGCCCTTGGCCTCTGTGCTCTTACCTGGAAGAGTTTTCCAGTTTATTCTCACCTTTTCCTAATGAAGGGAGGGGCAGATGCTGCCAGCCCTGCACACCTCACTGATGGTTGGGAGGATTAACTGCAAGGTAATGAGCACAGCAGAACTGTGAACTGGGCAAAAGTACTTGGCAGCCATGTTTATTGCCCAGGGCAAACAGGCTAAGAGAGGCCAACTCATCTAACAAATGTTTACTGAATTTCAATTCTTGTTGCTTTCCAAAGAGATAGATTTGGCATGTTTACTGCCCTCAGAATGTTTAGAGTCTAGATCAAGGCATGAAGAATGTTTAGAAATAACCAGTGTACCTAGAGTATTCCTGACACTGAGCTGAGAGGCTTTCGTACATTTGTTCATTGAATATATCCAAGTAAGTATTATTATGAATAAATACAACTATCATGTACATTTTTACACATGAGGAAATGAGACCTAGGGAGGTCAAATGTTTCCCTAGAATCACATAGCTAGACTGTGTTAGAGCTAAGACATGAACCCAGGTAGTGTAACCCAAAAGCCAAGTTTTTCACCATTGTGCGATGCTGGAGTGATGACAAATACTGAAGGAGAGACAGAGACAGAGACACTGACAAAGACAGATACATTAAGGGACAGAGAGAGACAGAGAAAAAGATGGGGGGAAGGGAAAGAGTGGAGGGGAGATGGACGAGAAGATGAGGGGGATGAGAAAGAGGTTGAGAGAGGGCCAGCTAGATATCTGGGTTTCTATTGTTTTCTCTGCCTGTGAGTGATAATCAGCCTTATTCTTTGCCTTTATTTCCTTGTGCCCTACGTCAGATCCAACCCTAGGAGGAAAATCAAGATGTGTATCAGGAGTGGGCAGTAGATAAGAAACTTGATTTTGGTAACTCACCATTCCCATGAAATGACCCTTGTCAAACACTCCTGTCATAGGGGACTCTGCTCCCTAGGGAAGGTAGTTTGGGGTTTCCTCCCTCCTTTTTTTTTTTTTTTCCTCCCTCCTTTTTGATACATTGGGTTATGTTGCCTCTGTAGTTGAATTCTTCACTGGAGTCCTTCATTCACTTGCCCTCTCCTCACCAAGGGCTCCTTTTGGAATCTTTGAGAGTGTGAGTGCCCATCTCAGCTTGTGGTCCTGAGCCCAGAATGCTTCTCAGAAGAAATCATCTTCTTACTGCTGGAGACAGGCACCCAGGGTGACCCTCTAATGCAAATATGAGGCTGTCATGGCAGTGTTGGACCCACAACACTGGGAGGAGAATTTGCCTGTTGTCACCAAGCACAGGAGAAGGGACCCTGTCATTGGGGAGAGGGTCAAGCACAGTATTTTTAGCAAGCAATCCTTTATTGTTTATTCAGCCACATTAAAAATAGATACCACCCTTTCTTTCTAATTGGCACCATTTGTCATCCTCTGTCCTTGCTTTTCACACACTGAACTGTTCATGAATATTTATTTACCCTCCCAGGGGCAACTCCATATGTGTGTTTGTCAGTGTCTATGTGTGTGTGTGTGCGCGTGTGCACACGCATGCATGCATGCGCCTCACAAACTCATTCTGTCCCTTTCCTCTCCTGTCATGAAAGTGACATAGTGGAAGGCAGGGGCTCTTGTTTTTGAATCCCTTTCTTTGATGCTGATGAGTTCCCACACCTGTGTTTCACATTCCTGTTTGTCTGCGAAGTTATCTCTCCCCTGCCCTGGTTGTCCAGACCTTTTCCACAACTCGGGCAACCTTGAGCTCCCATACCATACCTCTACCCTCTTTGCCTGGCTGGTGAAATGCTCCCCCTCGGCAGTGAAATCCAGGATCCCCAAGATGCTTTGACGAGGTACCCTGGCTTGGACCTTCGGCTCTTCAGATTTGTTGATGTTGTTCTTGGCAAAGGCTAGATGAAGGGTCTAGGGAGCCAGCTTTCACCTCCTTTTTTTCTTTAGTAAAACCTCTGCTTGTCAGTCACAGTGACATACAAGCCCTAGCAGTTCTGAACAACAGAGGAGCCTGGAGCCTGCCTCTGGGATTTTGTGCTGAGCTGAGGACTCTGGAGAGAACCTCCCCCTGTGGCTGGGCCTCTCTGCCTGGGATGGCCCCATTCCTGAGCCGTTGTTCTCTCTTTTGGTTCTCCAGAGTGGCTGAAAAGAAAGGATGACTGCCTGAGCAGTTAAATGAGGGAGTTTATTATTGGTGATGTACACTTCTCAGGTATGTTGCATCTAGCACCCCTCAATGCTCTTTCCCTGTGCTCCGATGGAAGTCTGCATGCTCTCCATCTTAATATCTTCTCTAGACCAGAAATGATTTCAGATGTCATCTTTTCACCCCTGTCTCCTAGCAAGGAAGCCATTTCTCATAGTCCATTTCATACTTAACCTCTTCTGGTCTTAAAATTCATTCATTTATTAAAAATATTTGTATTGAATATTTACCACATGCTAGGCTGCTGTACTGGGGGTGTACAGTGGTGAACAAGACAGATAGGTCTCGCTTCATGAATAGCTTACCTTTTAGTCAGAAATTAATTTTAAAAAATCAGTTAATACAACATGGGTTTGAACTGCTCAGGTCCACTTATATGCGGATTTTTTTCAATAAATATGCACTGCAGTACCACATGATCCAAGGTTGGTTGAATCCAAGGCTGGTTGAGCCTGCGGATGTAGAACCATGGATAAGTAGGGCTGACTGTAAAGTTACGTGTGGATTTTCGACTACACAGAAGGCAGCGCCCCTAACCCCGTAGTTGTTCAAGGGTCAACTGTACATCATCACAACTAAAAACTTCTGTGCCTCAAAGGATACCGTCAAGAAAGTGAAAAGACAACCCACAGAATGGGAGAAAAATTTTGCAAATCATATATCTGATAAGGGACTTATATCTAGAATACGTAAAGAACTCTTACAATTCAGTAATAAAAAGGATAAATAACCCAATTGAAAAATAGGCAAAGGATCTGAATAGACAGCTGTCCACAGAAGATATACAATGGCCAATAAGCACATGAAAAGCTGTTCAACATCATTAGCCACGAGGGAAATGCAAGTCAAAACCTTAATGAGATAACACTTTACACTTACTAGAATGGTTATCAAAAAAACAGATGATAATAAGTCGTGGTAAGAATGTGGAGAAATTGGTACCCTTACATACTGGTAGTGGGGATGTAAAATGATCCAGCCACTTTGAAAATGGTCTATCAGTTTTTCAAATAGTTAAACATAAAGTTACCATATGACCTAGCAAGTCCACTCCTAGGGGTGTGTGTATATCCAAGACAACTGAAAATATATGTCCACACAAAAACTGATACATAAATGTTCACAACAGCATTATTTATAGTAGCCAAAAAGTAGAAACAGTTCAAATGTTCATTGACTGTTAATGGATCAATACAATGTGGTTTATCTATACAGTGGAATATTATTTGAGAATAAAAGGAAATGAAGTGCTGCTGCATGAAACACATGGATGAAACTTTGAAACATGCTAAATAAAAGAAGCCAGTCACAGAGGACCACATCCTGTATGAGTCCCTTTATATGAAATGGGCAGACTAGGCAAATTATAGAGCCGGAAACAAATTTAGAGGTTGCCTGATCCTGGGAGGGTGGGGGTTTGGGAAAAATGAGAAGTGACTGCTAATAGATATGGGTTTTGGGGGGAGGGTGGGTGATGAAAATGTTTTAAAATTGATTGTAGTGATGGTTGCACAACTCTGTGAATATACTAAAAGCTATTGGATTGTATACTTTCAATGGGTAAATTGTATGGTATATGAATTATATCTCAATTAAGCTATTTTTAAAAGTCAGTGATGGGACTTCCCTGGTGGTCCAGTGGTTAAGACTCCTTGCTTCCACTACAGGGGGCATGGGTTCAATCCATGGTTGGGGAACTAAGATCTCACATGCTGCGAGGTGCGGCCAAAAAGAAAAAAAATTAAAAGTCAGTGATAGGTGTTACGAAGAAAATAAAATAGGATTATGTTTTTTTAGAAGGGTTATTAGTTAGGGAGGTCTTTCTGAAGAGTTGTCCTTCTGGCCTCAACTCAAATGTCGAGATGGAGTCAGCCATGCACACATTTAGGCTAAGAGTTTTTTAGGCAGAGGAATAGCCAGTGCAAGGACCCTGAGGCAAGAACAAGCTTGGCCAGTTGGTGAAGCAGCCCAGAAGGCCATTGTTGCCTGAGTGGAGTGGGAGATTAAGAATTGAGGTTGGGGAAGTTAACAGTGCGTTAGAGACCAAGGTAATATATATTTGGGTTTTATTCTAAGGGTAATAGGAAGCAGCTGGTAGCTTTTAATCAGGGGAGTAACAAGATCTGATTTATGTTTTTTGAGTGATCCTTCTGATTGCCTTGTGGGAAGGAATTCTTCATGTTTTCAGAATGTAGAGCCTCCTGTCTTGTAATCTTACACCTCTCATGGTAGGAGGTTCTTCTTGGTGTCTTGTTCAAGTCATCCCTTCTCATCAGGATTCTGGGTGGTAGATCTCATGGCCATGATAGCCCTTCATAACCTGGAAGATTATTGCTCTCCAGATTAGAAAATGGAATAAGAAAGTTTCTATGTTTCTCCATGGATGTGGCTACTTTCATCATGTGGTTGTCACTTTCCATATTCAGGACCATGGTATCCCCTTGGTTTTCCAGTGCTGGGGCTGGCTCTGGCCCTAGTTCCTTGGCCCCAAGAGGAGTAGGGCAATCCTTCTGCCTCTACCAGCTAGCAGCATACCTACTTTCTTCCCCTGCAGTTGAGGACAGGCTGGATGGTAAGCAACATAGGGTGCTGTGTTGAAGTCCCACAACCCAGTGGGCAGGGTTGGAATGAACTTTTTACAGTTCCAGGTTATCTCTTGAGAGGCCAGTGATGTGGTGAGTTAGAACAGAAGGCAGGAGCAACATGGCCTGGATTTGAATCTGGACACCACTACTCGTTAGCTGAAAAACGTTGGGCAAGTTATGAAATCTCTCAAGCAGTTTCCTTATCTGTAAAATGGGGATAACCAACCTACCTAAGGTTGGTTATTACAGAGAATTAAATGGGGTAATACTTGTAAAGCATTTAGAAGAACGCCTAGCAGGTAGTGATCAGAGTGTTAACTACTATTATATTTTCTTTGTTCACCCAAACATTAATTCAAAGAGTCAGCTCAGGACACTTCTCTGGGGAAGGCAGTGGATGGCACATAGTCATTAGCGCTCTGCTTGCTCTGCGAATATTTTTTTTTAATTTCATATGTATTGTTTCATGTGACTCAAAGAAATGTATGCTCAGTATAAGCTTTCCAAACATTAAAGTAATATGTGATATAGAAAGTTGAAATGGCATCAAAAGGACATAATAGAGAGTTATTATGAAGAATAAGGGAGATAATGTAAAAAGAGTGCCTAGCACATGCTAGACAGCCAGTAAGCCCTCAGTAATGGTAGCTTTATTATTGTTGTTACTGTTATCCTGACTGGAGGCTGAGGTATGGGCATTGTGTTTTCTGCAAGCTTTCTTTTTAGCTGGAGAGCTGGGATATATGGGCCATAAAGGTGATTGTCCTCTCTTGTATAGTGTTCTGGACGTTACGGGCTTAGTCAGGGCTTTTGCTGGCCTGTGGCCCTGACGCCGGACCCAGTTCTTCCAACGATGTGTCACTTGCGGGAAACAGAACGCTGTGAAATGTCTCTCTCCTTTCCTTCTTGTTGATTGTTAGTTTTTTTTTTATTGCTATACAAAAAATTACTTCCAAACTTAGTGAGTTAAAGCAAGCAACAGTATTCATTTATTATTTCTCACAGTTTCTGTGGGTCACAAATTTTGAAGTGTAGTCAAGGTGTTGGCTGGGACTGGGGCTGCACAATCTACTTCCAGCTCTCATGCCTGACAAGTTGATGCTGGCTGTTGGTTAGAGGCCTCAGTTCCTCTCCATGTGAGCCTCTTCATAGGGCTGTTCATATATCCCCATGGCTCCTTTCAGAGAGAACAACATAAGAGAGCAAAGCAGAAGTATCAGTGCCTTTTATGATGTAGCCTCAGAAGTTATCACCACCACCTCCTCTGTATTCTTTTGGTCACACAGATCAGCTGTGATTCAGTGGGAGAGGGAACTATACAAAGGTATAAATACCAGACGGCAAGGGTTGTTGGTGGCCATTTCGGAGACTGGCTACCACACTTAGAGCACCAAGAACGCTTTCCTAAAAAGGCACTGGGGGGATCCCAAGCATCTAGGGCCTGGCCCAGGCACCTTGTGGGTGCCTGTCTGAGAGGCAGGCGGTGCTCACTGTGGCTTGCAGGCCCCACGACCTTCCCCGTGCTCCAGCCGCACAGTGCTGAGCTGCCTCTTGGCTGAAGTGGTGGCATGTCGGGGAGGACAGTGGTTTGATTTTTCAGTCTTTGATCTTGATGATAGCTGAAGCGAGTGACAGAAGACTGCTTTATTACAACTCTGCCAGTGGCTTGTGCATTTAGATTTTGCATTTCTTGAGGTAGACTGACCAGTTGACCAGCCTCTTCCTACAAGCTTTCAGAGGAGGGGGCCATTTTTGGTAAATTGAAATCCAGTCATTTCAAGATGAGGGTAGAAGGTATTACACTAAAAAAGGGCTCTTTTCATTCCTTATAGTTTCACATGTTCTGTTAGGAAGACTCTCCCTTACAAAGTGGGAGAGGTAAGAGCTGGGTGGCAGAAGAGCTTCTTGGGTAAGAGCCTGGGCTCTGGATAGACAGGCATCTTGACACTCTGTATCCTGGACAAGTTACTTAACCTATCTAAGTTTCAGCTTCCTCAGCTGAGAAGTGGAGAACACAATGATGCTTCACTGACTCACTGTGATGATTAAATGAAATAATGTATGTACAGCATAAATAAAGTTCCTGGCACAGAGCATGGCACGTGGTAAACAAATACAATAAGACCTGTCACTAATAATATTATTAACATCAATCTCATCATCATCATCATCATTATTATACTCTTTGACCCTAAGTTAGACCAAGAGAGGGGCAGTGACTTACCCAGCAACACAAAGGGACTCTGGGCCTAGGAGGGAGGTCTCCATCCCTCCTCCAGCATTCATACTTTCCAGCTTGAATGTTCTTCCATGTGATGCCTGAACCACGAATAGAAGTTTGGGCAACTCCCAATTATCTAGTGTGAATAATTCACTCTGAGATAATCTGTGTGCCTGGCCAACTTCTCAAATCAGCTGAGTGGATTATTCTCCTCTTTCAGTTATTCAACAGTACAAGTAATTGAGAGCTGGCATTAGAATGTGAAGGCCATGAGGTCATCTCCTATTGTTCTCAGTTAGCTCAGCCCTGCCAGTGGTGATGTTTCAGAGGAGCATGGAGGCTGTAGAGCGGAGCCCAAGGGGAGAGGACAAAGGTGGTGACAGGATTCAGGGTGAAGGATGAGAGCCCTGGATTGACACATCGGGGGAGGCAAAGCTGCTAACGGCAGAGCGGGAGAGCCAGGGAGGAATGGTTTACAAGGCACCTTTTTTCTCACCTGGGCCAGAGGGAGAGGCCCTATTGGAGTCAGGGGGTCCTGCTTCCCTGAGGAACTCTTCAGATTTAAATTTAACTCTGGAGTGTTTTTTTGTTTATTTGTTTTTGTTTTTGGCCGTGCCATGTGGCTTGCAGGATCTTAGTTCCCCGACCAGGGATCGAACCCAGCCCCCCTGCGGTAAAAGCGTGGAGTCCTAACCTCTGGACCACCAGGGATTTCCCAACTCTGAAAAGTTAGATCTTCCCGGAGTCTTTTAAAATATGATTGACCACCCTCTTTCCTTCTATTTGCTGCTCTGTTTGGCATCAGGGGACTGCATTAGGAGACTTGAGGAGCCTCTCCTTTCTGTAAAGTAGGGTCTCAACATTGAAAATAGCATGTACAGTAATGATCCATTCATATAAAAAGTAAGTGAGTGAAGATTTATTTATAAATTTATAGTGCATATAAATACATAATATAAAAATCAGCTTTTATCTCTGAGGGTATGAGGAATGAGGTTATGAGATAGAGGAACTTTTCTGTTTTGCACCTTTTATACTGTATGAATTTTTTTTACCATGAGCTTATATCATTTTCTAATTAAAAGATACAGTGAACTTAAAACATGTAAGAGAAGTTGCTGGAATCGGCCCTTTGAATCGTTATGGTATGTAACCTTTAATTGGCTTGAGTTTTGGGTGGACGCAACCATTTGTTCAGATCCCTTCAGCCAGGTGGCCAGCGAGACATTATTCATGAATACCATGGCCCAGGCTCTCTTAGAGTCTTGTTCTCCTTATTGGAGCTAAACAAGCACAGGTCTATCCCCAGTCACCAGTGCCTTAGCCCCCTGATTGCTGTCCTCCCTCCTGCTCTTATTATTACCCCTCTCTCTTTTCCTTCCCTGAGGACCCAGAAACCATTTCCCCTGCATCTGCTAGACCCAGGGTTACCCTGAAGTTACCCACCTAGACCCCTCTTTGCTTCTGGGGGAGAGGATTAAACTCTTGATCTAGATACTATTTTGATGTATGTGGTTTGTCCAAGATCAGTAATTTTGAAGGGGGTGAGAAAGGTTAGTTGGTGTTTGAACTGTTTCTCTGAGTTAAAAAAAACAAACAACTGTCATTTAGATTGTGCCTCAAGAAAAGTTGTTTGAGCTCAGTTTGGGGTTCATAGTTACAGAGGTTCACTCCAGGTCTTGACTGGTGATTGGTTCCAGCGTGTGCTTAGGAGGGGCAGGGGAAAAGTGGAGGCAGGAACTTTTGTGTCTTTGGGCCTCTTAACAGCAGCAGTAAATTGTGGTGTGTGTGGAGCAGGAGCAGAGCCAGCTCAAAGAGCTCTGGGCCAGAGCGCCCATCTGTGGGCAAGCTGCTTTTCAGCCTGGCTAGAGGTTTTTACATCTGAGCCCAGCATAGCTGCATTGGGCCAGACCTTCAAACGTGGCTTCGAAGTACCAGGCATAGCCAGAGCATTTAGCTGCTCCATGTGGGAGCCAAGCTTCATTTTCCTGCATTTCTAGAGAAGGCCTCAGTGGCAGACAGAACTTCGTAGCCCCATGTTGGCCAGCATCACTGCTTAGGCAGGCCTCAGGTCAGTGATGAAGTTGTTGGAATGACTCAAGAATGTGCAGAACTTGGGAGCTGATGGCCTAAAGATGCCTCTGCTGGATCTGGCTCCCAAAGGTCCCTGTGATCTCGTGTCCCCAGCTGGCCTTAGAACAAAGGGGCCTCCTGAATATGTCTCACCTCTTCCCAGGGATCCTGACAGAGCTCGTTCTGGGCTTTTGGAGGAAGAATGTGATATGTGTAGGCTAAAGGAGATATGAGTTCTCAGAGTCCTTTGAGAAGGGGATAATTAGCTTTGATAATTAGCCAGAGAGATGACTGAGGCTGTTGGCTGGGGCCTGATGAGGGAGTTAGAGGAGTGTACAGTGGGCTCTGGAGGTGAGGAAGGCCAGGGACTCTATTCCTTCGAGTCAGATTAGGGGGAGAGCCCCAATGTGAGCACTTTGTGCTAGGCGCTGAGCAAGTGGTGGCTCTTGTGGCAGTGGGGATATGGTGGGTTTTCTCTTTCTGTACCTAAAATACCTGCTTCCCCTCTCCAGGAGGTAGGAATATCTTGGAATAGAGAGCCACCCTGTGGAGCCATTGATATAAATGGGAGTGGTTTTGAAGCTGGCTCCTTATCAAAGATGCTGAGCTGAGATTTCCAGGTTGTGGGGGGCAGGGGGGTGGGCGTTATTCTACGTGGTTGGTGCTATGGGAAGGAGATTCAAGTTAGGGGGTAAAGAAAACATCCAAGGAGTTGGCTGCCTGGAGGCTTTATGTTTTAGTACTGTGTGAGTTTCCTAAGTATGAAGCTGCTTGGTGTCCACACAGTCTTGTGCCTGGGCCATGGGGACACGTCTGCAAGGACAGGCTGCTGTTAAAAGGACAAGCAGCAGGCCCTTTGGAACGTTCAAAGTTGGTAGGGTCAAACTGGATCTCTGCAAGGAGGGCCCCAGCCAGACTGTTATATACCTGGGCTGACTCCCAGTCTAGCCCCAAACAGCCAATTATTATCTAATATTATGGCTTGAGCTGGTATGAAACAGCATGGTGAGCTGTGAAGGCTCTTGATTTATGTTGTTTTTGGTCTCTCGAAAGATTCTTCTATCTTCCTCCTTTGGAAAACACCTTCTTTCCTTTGGGAATCTCTTTATTAGAACCATGTGGTCAGTTGAGGCTGTTAATCTTTGTGACCCACCTCTTCCCTTCCCATTTAGGGCTGGTCATATGACCTGGACTAGCTATTCATAGTGCCTCCTCCGTCTGCACAGTGACTGTCCCGGGGATTGGCATGTGACACAGGGAGGACCAATCAAAGTCCTGCCCTGGAATTCCATACCTTTTGAGAGGAAGAATTGTTTATGCTGGGATTGATGTGTTTAGGGGCTACTAGTGACCATCAGACTCATCCTTCCCTGGAGAATGCATCTTCATCTAGAGAGGAAAGCAGAGCCTAGAGCTGCAGCCTGAGAGAGGGCCTGACATGTTGCTTGAGCCACTGGACTCAGTTGTCCTTTTATTTTTGTCATCATTTTTCATGATGGGGCCCAACAAACTTAGTTTTTCCCTTAGATGAGACTGAATTCAGTTTTGGTCCCTCAAAAAAAAGAGTCCTGACTAATAGAAAACAGCTTCCAACTGATCTAACTCTTTGCTTCCAAATAGCTAATATCATGTCCAGGGAAGATGCTTCATTGCTGGGACCCTGTGCGGAACACTGTGCTTCACACACATTGGGTGCTCGCTTCATGTTTCTTATGTGGGTAACGGCACCCTCACCATCTACTGCCAACCTATGGGAGGAGGGTAGAGACCTGAGTCTGGGTCTCCCAGCCTGCCTCTTGGTGTCAGTTAATCTTGTCATCCGTGCATGCATTTTTCATCTCCTTCCTCTGCTTCTGCAGAGATAAATACAATCTGTCAGTCTCACTTTGCAGGGGACTTGCCAAACATGTCAGTGATGGAGAGTTTATCAGTCTACCTTAAGCTCCCGTCTTCCATATGTAGACAGGGAGCCATACTCCTGTGGCACAATGCTGTTTGCGGCTGTGAGTCTGACTATTTCCCTCTGAAATCAGGCTATCCCCTGGTGCCCAGCTTGAGCTGGTGCTGAATTTATTGTCCCTAAAACATCAGGGCAGTGTTAGAGGTTCCTTGCCCACTGCTTCTTTCCCAGGCTGCTTGTGCCAGCTGCAGGGCCCTTGTGAGGCTGTTAGGTGTCTCTCTGTGGCAGATTCGTTGTTCCATATTTTTAATTACTTAATTTTACAGATCTTAGAACAAATCAAATTATCCATCTGTTATGCTACATTATGCCACTGCAGTTCATGCAGTTCTTTCTCATTGTATAATATTTGTTAACTTGACCTTGCCCTCTTACAGTGTTCGTGCTCCTCTGTGTGGCTCTATGCCACCTTCTCAATGGATCCCTAGCATGTCAGTCTATTAGGGCCCCTGGCAGAGCTGACTGTGGGTAGCTCTTAGGTGGAGCAGAGGTTGGTGGAGCTTGGAGTATTGCAGAAGGAGGAGAGTGGCCAAGGAGCCACCTCTGATGCCATGCTGACCTGACGTTGGTTTGGAAAGTTGGATTGTTATTAGGGTTCCAGAAATGAAAGCAGAAGTTGTAGCCTAGGTTTCTGGTCTTTAGACAGAGGGCTGTTTTCAAGGTCCGCCAGGTTAGGTTGGGCTGAAAGGAGATGACAGTGGCTACCTGCAGACATGTCTGTGACTGCCCCGCCATGGCTGGCAAGCAGTGCCTAACATTAGGATTGAGTCAGGGCTGATCTCAGACACAGCACAAATGGAAGTTACCTATTGGAGATTGATTTCAGGAAACATGTGGAGGATCCTGGCCCCCAAATCTTTTTTTTTTTTTTTCTCCTGCTGCCTAAAATTCTGTTAATACTGTTGGGAATTAATTTCTTGGTTTTTAAATACATCTCTTACCTCCCTTTGTGAGCAAATACAGATACTCCCAGAAGGGGTACCCCAGGGGTCATCGAACACCTCTACTGTATCCTTTTTCTCAAGCAGTTGGGAATGCGTGGCGATGGGGACACACAGGGAGTTGGTTAAGGAGTCAAACTAGAGGAGGAAGGGAAAAGAAGGCAAAATTTAGAGCATTAACTGGGTTCTGCCCTGTGTGAGCTCTTGGAGTGGGTAAGCTGCTCAGAAAGGGAGGGAGGTCGTGTGTCCAACCCATCCACACACCCATTTATGGGGCTGGACCATCTAGGCCTCGGTGTCCCAGCAGCGACGTGACACCAAGCCAGCCTCATCCTTTTAGGCAGCTCCTACTAATTGAGTACTGGGCACTGGGCTAGACCATCTAGAGAGTGAGGTTACAGGTGAACAGACAGCAAGGCATACATAGTCCATGTCCTCGAGGGTGGTGACGGTTTAGTAGGGGAAACAGATTTTGACAAAGTCTTTTGAGTTTTATGAAGGAGAAAGGGGTCCCAAAAATGCATAGCAGGGGCCCTGTGTTGGTCAGGTGGTCAGTGAAGGTTTCTCTGGGGAGATGGTTGGAGAGAGACCTGGAGGAATAGGAACTAGCCTGATAAAGTTGAGCCCAGGGATGGGGAGTGGTGGGGGGAGGACACTCCAGGCAAGAGGCAGTAGTGAGTATTGAACGTTTGAGTTGAGAAATTCGTTGCAGGAGGAGGTCCATTTTTTGGTCCTTACATGGGGTCATTTTCAGCAGATTCCTGAATGGAAGCACTGAGGCTACTTTACTGATTCCTCGGTGCCTGGGAGACGACCCGCTTGTAGCTAGATAGACTTCTGTGTGGAGGCACTTTGGTCAGAGGCTCTGTGTTCTACTGCTTCATCCTGCAAGGTACCACAGCCCAGGGCTGGGTCTGCTACACTGGGTTGAGGACTCCTTCCCCCGCCCACCCACCCGCCTCTGGCCCAAGCCCACATAAATGGTCTTCTGACTTGGATATGGGCCCAGGTTGGAGCTCATTATAGCCTCGTGGCTGGGCCCTCCATTTTTCCTTCCAGGTAAAACCTGGCAGGCATCAAAGACTGCCAGGAACACCCCACAGGCCTTCTCCCTTAATGATCTTGCTCCCACCCTCAGTCTGCATGGCTTCCTTAGCCAAGCTTTTCTCACCAGAGCCTCTGGTGACTTTTCACAAGCTTTTCCTCATTCCAACAAGCAGGATTCAGTGACTAATTGCTGGTATTTTTTTCCTCAAGACTATTTATATAGACTGTCATGTTGGGGGTGGGGGAGAGCAGGCTTAGGCTTGGGGGAGTGATGTTTCCTGCTTCTGCCATCATTAGAGGGAGGCCCATGTGGCATTGATAGCCACACTTTGTCTTTATTCTTGTATTTTTTGTCGTTTCGACATTTGGTTCTTTGAACATCTAACATCCCTCTTATGCTTCACATCTCCTACAGAAGATTGTTGTATTTTGTCCCCACTGAAGCTGCGTTTTTCTTTTGTCAGATTTCTCACTTTCTTCTTCATTGTATTTTGATCAGTGTGGCCATGTAGGTCTGGGTTTTATTGGGAGCTTTTCATCTTCTTGGCAGTGGCCCTCAGGGCCTGGGTCTTCTTACAAAAGCTGGGCTCTGCCTTAGGCCCCTGAAGCAGGCCTTTCCTGGCCAGGGCTAGAGAGAGCCCAGCCTGTCATCTGTCCATGGACACTCTAGCCTAGTAGTTCTCAAATTTAAGCATGTGTCAGAGCACCTGGAAGGCTTCTTAAAATACAGGTTGCCAGGACCCTTCCCTCAAGTTTCTGATTCACTAAGTCTGGGCTGGGGCCTAAGAATTTTTACTTCACACTAGTTCCCAGGTGATGCTGGTACTGCTGGTCCAGAGACCACACTTTGAAAACCACTGTATTAGTATAATTCCTTCTTTACCTTGAGCCAGTGTCCAGGGTCCTAGGGACGGGAGAATAGTGTGGGACCAGGTTCCTTCTTCTTCATACTGGGTCCAGCTCTCCAAAACTAAATGATGGCAGATGTTGGCAGTGGCATCATAATATTTAAACACTTTTACAGTGCTTTCACTTGCCCTGTATCATTTGATACTCAAAGCAGTTCCCTTGGTTAAGTAGGACAGCTTTTTGACAGATAATAGAAGTAAAGTTCAAATAAGTTAAGGACTCTTTCATAGCCATTCAGCTGGTAGTTTGTGGTATAGCCCTAGTGGAATCCAGGTCTCTTAGCTCCTATTGAACTTTCAGGCTTCTACCACTTACTAGCTATGTGACCTTGGGAAAAAACTACTTAACTCTTCATGACTCAGTTTATTGATTTGTAAAATGGGGGTAATAATAGTATTTGCCCCATAGAGTTGTGAGGATTATGTGACTTAACATTTGGAAAGCACTTAAGAACTATTAAATGGTGGAACACCAGAATCCATTCTCCTAATGACTGTGAGGGGCCTCCCTTAGCTTTGCATTTCTATTGTCACAAGAGGCCCAGGAGAATGTACCACTACTCAACAGACAGCATTATCTTGGACAATCAGGACAGGGCTCACTCACTTTGGAAAGGTCCTTCTCTCTATGATCTGCACTGAGGGAACTGTGGATGGCATGTGCATCTAGGAGTTCAAGGTAGAGCTGTAGCTGCTGGGCTGGGTCAGTGTGTGAAGTCTAAGACCAGGAGGGCAAGGCAGCCAGGTCATCAGGTCACTCCTCAGGAGCTGCTGCAGTTGAGGCTCTTGAGAACTCAGCCCTGAGTGGCCCTTCAGGGGTTAGTATGCAAGGAGGAGAAGCTCAGTCTGCCCTTTCAGTATTTTTCTGTCTTCCTGTCTCTCCTCCACCTTCTGACAGGGGCGTGTATAGAACTAGCTGGGGTTTTAAGGAGAGGGCTGGTCCTGATAATGCTAATAGTATGCAACCTATTGAACATTATGTGCCAGGCACAGTTACACTGGATACCTTATTTAATCCTCCCAATGAAATAATGCTCATTTTACAGATGAAGAAGTTTGGACAAAGATAGTTTAATTACGGTTATGCAGAAAGGAGATCCAAGATTCAGACTCAGGTCTGTCTGGCTCCAGAGCCCGTGGTCTATACCTTTGTGAAGCTGCCTCCTTGTATTCTACCGTGATGTTCCCCTCTGGGGTGTCATTTTCCCCCTCCCATGGGTGCCTAACCTTGGCCTGTTCCCAGTATCCTTTGCTCCTTAACTTAGTGTCCAGGGTCCAGGACTGTGCAAGTTTTTTATTCATCTTTGTATCTTCATAGAACTTAACACAAAATCTTATACAGAGGGTGACCATATGTTCTGTTTATGCCTCTTGTCCCAGTGCAGTAATTAATAGTGCTTTTTTTCACTCTTAAAAGTGTCCCAGTTTGGACAATAAATTATGTGGTCACCCTACTTACACATGACTGGTTCTCCCAACCCAGGGACAGTGGCATTTTAATAGGGGACCCTGAAAGACAGAATTATCTTTAAGACTCAAAGAAACAAACCCCAGGTGGTAAAATTTTAAGCACTTTTATGGCCCAATGGGCACGAGGATTTAGACAAAGTTTCTGCTCAGCACCCCACAAACCTACCA
Source organism: Physeter macrocephalus (assembly GCF_002837175.3). Taxonomy (NCBI): domain Eukaryota; kingdom Metazoa; phylum Chordata; class Mammalia; order Artiodactyla; family Physeteridae; genus Physeter; species Physeter macrocephalus. The sequence goes on from NC_041221.1 coordinate 135,633,266, forward strand.
CAAAGGACTATTTCTAAGACCAGACTTGAGGTCTGTGAGGGTCACAAAGCCAATCAGATTTATCAAGACAAGAGTCCCACTATGGCTTCATAGAAGTGTCTGACAAGCCAGGCCAGAAAAGGGGAGGAAGTGTAAAAAGCTTACACGTTCCCACTTCTCCCAGGCAAAAGAGCCCCAGCCTAGCATTTGGCTGTCCACAAACCCCTTAGCCTTCCTGCAGGAAAGAGCTCACTGGGGTTGGTCTGTTCCACTGTGCTGAACTCAAGCCCTGGTGGGAGCCTGGGCTCTGTGTCCCAGTGCTTTTTTGTCTCGGGTTCTGCTCATCTCTGGCTCTACCCCTATACCCTGGACATGGGGCCATGCCCAACCACAGCGTTGGTATGTTCAAGTCACATTCCAGACTGTGCCTTTGCCCCATTTGCAGGCAGCTGAAAACTACTGTGCATATGTCAGTTCACACTTGAACTGGTTTAATGTTTTTTTCTTTTAAGTTGCAATCTAAAATTCAGCCAGACAGGCTTTAATGAGCACTAAATCGTCAAGCCTTTTGTTTCCCTTCCTATTCAAGCCATAGAGATTTTGTGTTTGATTCAGCAACAATTGCTGAATCTTAAACAAACCATTTACATTTTGACATTAACTATTTTATGAGTGTAACTTTTTCGTTGGCATTAGAGTGATCTCAACAGAAGGCCTTTTAATGACTTATTAGTAAAAGAGTTAAAAGGGTCTGTGGAAGGTGATTCTTAACATTTTCTTTGAAGAAAAAAAAAAAGATTTTTATCTGAATTCACTTGGGTAATACATGCAGACTTTTAGCCTTTCTCCTCCTAGCTGAGTGACTTTTGATCTTGTTGAGGTCATTCTTCCTGGACACCCTCCTGGTCAAGCCCTCAATTTTTCTCATTACACCTAATATTGAAGCCACCCTCTGGCACAGTTACTTGTCTAATAGAGTGCCTCTCTGCATGTTTCTGTCGGCTGTTAATTTTGTCTAATAGGGACAGGAACTATTTTCATTCTTTGCTCTGGCCTTAAGATGCTTAGCTGAAGACCCTGTGCACTTTGGGCCCAATCAGCATTTGTCAACCAGCTGACTGGACAAAGAGCCTCAGACAAATAGCATGCTCACAAACGAAACCATCCATCATTTGTCTCCAGAAGCTGTGAGTAATTGGGGGTTTTCTCCATTGTTTGAAGATCTCCACAGAATGGGAAGTCTTCACTTTCCTTTTAGGCCCCCATTCCAGTGTCTGATGAGTCAGGTGTAAAGGCTTTGGGCAAGACCAGGCCTCCCAGGTTTGTTTCTGCCTCGGGGAAGCTCTGTGTCCTTCTTAACCTGGAGGGGACCTGGTGAGTCCTGAGCCTGGCTGGGGAGTCAGCAGACCCACTCTGTTCAATTTTCTCCTCTGTTACAATGTGACAGAAGTGGCTAGGAGCAGGAAACCCATGCTCACTCAAGCCATGAGATCAGCCACATGAAATGGCGCTGGCCAAGGAGGCCATGTTGATCCACCCCCATGGAAAACCAGGAGCCTGGGTGCAGTTCTTGTCTCTCAGAACTAGAACTAATTGTTCGCAAAGATCTTTCCAAATACCAATGATGCAAAGCATTTGGATGGTTCACCATATTGTTCACCATATTTAAACTGTCAGAAACCTTAAATATCTAAGCAGAACCTTAGCAAACAAAGGATATTTTGGGGACTTGTTATGTATGTTGTACAGCAGAGAGACTTGTAGTCTATACTACTTCCAAATCCTGGAAATGAAGCATTTCAATGTTGTCATTTTCTGCTATAGACCATCCCACGGTCGTTGCCTTTCCTTTTGCTATTGAGAGATGGCTCATTTGTAAACATTTCTGCAGTTGTGTGGCAAAAGCAAAATAGGCCTTGCTTGATTCCATTGGCTCTGATTGAGGAGATGAGGAGGTTGGAAGGAAAAGTGAGTAATTTCCTAGCACACGTCTCAGAACTCCTGAGGGCAAGATTTGAGTGAGTATGGAAGTTCCTTCCTGAGCCACTAAAGGCCTATTGAGAAGGTGTATTGCCTGCAGCTTGGAACAGGGATTGGCCAGGTGATTTCCCTGGGGCTCTCATACCCTGCTGGACCAGCCTGCTCTGCTCTCCCTCAGCCTTTGGCACCTGGGGGGATAGTTTTACCTCTAGCTAGTATAGAGGACCCAAACTAACACCCTCTCTGTGTTCTCTAATAAACTTGATAAATCTCACTGTGAAAAATCTCCCATATATTTTAGCCTGAATTTTCTTCTGCTTAACCTTGTTGACCCCACCTTGCTTCCCTCAAACTGTCTGAGACAATTACTGGGAGATGTTTGATGAATAATTATAGGCCACAGGTAATTTCTCTTTAGCTCTCTGTGTTCCATGTTCCCCACTCTGTGGCCTCCCTTTAGCCAGTTCTAATTAGCTTCTTTGATCCTTCTTCCCTGTCTCACCCTCTAGCTTGTTAATTACATTTCTCCCCCATGAATTCTACCTGTACTGGCTTTGCCTATCTAGCCAGAGGAGCTGAGAATGAGAATGTAGGGCCACTCAGTGGGAGGTGGTACATTCTTCTTTGTCCCCTACCACAGGTAACCCCTCCTACTTCTAAGAAGCCTGAAAACCCAGGCACTCTGCCTTTCTTAGCAGAAAGGTAAAAATAGTAATTTTCATTAAAGAGTATAATATGATAAAAATAACTATTATTTGAATGCTTGGTGTTTGTCAGGAAGTGTGCTAATCTCTATATATTATCACACTTCATCCCCACAACAATCTCATGAGATAAATATTATTAATCCCCATTTTATAGATGAAGAAACTGAGGTCCAAAGAGGTTTAGTAACATATTGCAGTCATACAGCTTGAAAATCCTGGAACTAGGACTTGAACTCAGGTCTCTCTGACTCCAGAGCAGCTCTTACTCAGTAGTTTGCTTACTGAGTTTGGGCTTTGTGGTAAAACAAAAGTCCAGATCACTGGCTCTTTAGCCCACCAAAAAACAGACACACCCTGGGATAAGATGTCAGCTATTTACCCTCAGTGTAGAAGAGGCTTTTTTTTTTTTTTAACATCTTTATTGGAGTATAACTGTTTTACCATAGTGTGTTAGTTTCTCCTTTATAACAAAGTTTTTTTTTTAACATCTTTATTGGAGTATAATTGCTTTACAATGTTGTGTTAGTTTCTTTTTATTGGAGTATAATTACTTTACACTGGTGTGTTAGTTTCTGCTGTATAACAAAGTGAATCAGCTATACATAAACATATATCCCCATATATCCTCCCTCTTGTGTCTCCCTCCCACCCTCCCTATCCCACCCCTCTAGGTGGTCACAAAACACTGAGCTGATCTCCCTGTGCAATGCAGCTGCTTCCCACTAGCTATCTATTTTACATTTGGCAGTGTGTATATGTCCATGCCACTCTCTCACTTTGTCCCAGCTTACCCTTCCCCCTCCCCATGTCCTCAAGTCCATTCTCTACGTCTCCGTCTTTATTCTTGTCCTGCCCCTAGGTTCTTCAGAACCATTTTTTTTTTAAGATTCCATATATATGTGTTAGCATACAGTATTTGTTTTTCTGACTTACTTCACTCTGTATGACAGTCAGAAGAGGCTTTTTGAATTGAGTTTATAAAACTTGGTGCAAAAGCCAGTTGGTGTGGCACTATAGGTCTTTCGGGAAACCTCCTTCTGCAGAAAACAAGACTCTCATCAATTCTTTTTTTTTTTTTTTTTTTTGCAGTCTTTGTATTTATTAACTACA
>NC_041221.1:135637541-135691984 GCF_002837175.3 Physeter macrocephalus
GAAGGCCCCTATTCCACTGCCCATCCCCCAGACCGAGGGCGTTCAGAAACTCCCTCAAACTCCCTGCAGTCATGGCCCTGAACGCCGGCTGCCCCTCAGGCACCCACAATCAAGCCCACTCTACCAACACCCACGTGGCACTTCACACACCCAGCCAAGCACACACACAACACCATGCTGCCCTGCCTGCTTGTTTTATTCTGATTTCCAGACGCAGATCCTCTTTTTCTGAAGACTGTGATATCAGGCCAGAGGCGGGGAAAATGAAGTTATTTCCTGTAACAACAGCCTTCTAGTAAAAACCTTAGTGGGAGCAGAAGCCCTGCAGAAGGGTGGGGTTTCAGCTCTCCACAGGAAGTGACAACGCCTGTGACTTCTCAGAGAGAACCTGGTGCTTCCAGCCAAAAAGGCAGTCGTGTGAATAATAATAATAGTAATAATAATAAAGTGCTCACCGTGCTCCAGACATTATGCCAAGCATTACATAAATTGTTTCACTTAATCCCCTCAGCCACCCTGTCAGGAAGGTTTAATACTAACCTCATGGACAATCTGAGGCTCAGTGAGGTGAATTAACTTGCCCCAGTTCCCTGGCTAGTAAAGGAGGGAGTGGGGACGTGAACCAGGTAGGTGGCTCCAAAACCCAGCCGGTTCTGTGCCTTGATTTCCCAGAAAGGGGTGGAAGGTGCCAGGACCAAATTTCATGATGCGCTTTCCCCTGGGGTGGGGAGTGTCTCTGGCTGCTTCCTGGTAAACTGGTGAGCTGATTGGATTCGAGGAGGGGGCACCCGGGAGTGGGACTGGGGTGGAAGGCACAGAGCGGCAGCAGTCCATATGTCCCCAGGCCAGAGATTCCTTGCCTAGACCCTTCCCCACATCCCAAACAGACACACCACGTTCATAGATGCCATTGGCCTCTCAGGAGCAAGGAGGCTTCCAGAAAACTCTCTCATTTTTTAGAATAATTTTCTAAGAATGGAGAGAATTCAAATTCGCTGTACTTTCTCTCCCCTACAATGGCTCACAAAGGGGCCCCCTGCAGTGGGCAAGGGCTCCAGTGCTTCAGAACGAAAGAAAGTCAAGGTTGCCAAACAAAAGGCCTGAGCAGAGTCCTCCCAGAGTGGGCAGTCCACTGCTGCGCCAAAGTCTCCCTGTGCCAAGCAACCTTGGGCCTCCAGTATCCTGCCTAGCGGCCAGCACCACCTCCCCTGGGTGATACCACTGCTGTCAACTCCACTGTTCCACCCCTGAACCTGTGCTTCATCTCTGCCCCCTTCTCCTGGAGGATGTTTCTCTATTTTATAGGCCAGATTTGCACTATGCAGCAGTAGCCTTAAAATACACATAGAATCGTAGACCTTGCAATTCACTTATGGGAATCCTTCATCAAAAAATAATAAGACAAGGGCACAAAGATACCAGTTTTTCAGATGTTTGTGCCAGTGTTGTTTATACCAGAGAAAAACAAAAAACTATCTAAATGTCCAACATAGGGGACTGATTAACAAAACCGTGGTTCATCTTATAATAGAATGTTAGGTAGCCACTAAAATGATGATGTAATTTTGTATGTTGACTCTTAAATACGTTTAGTATATTGTTTCTTATTGGAAAAAAGCAGAGTACAGAACAGTATAATTGCATTTTAAGAAATACACATTGCACGAGAAAAGGTCTGGAAGGCTACATGATACACAAAAAATGCTAACAATGATTACTCTGTGTGGCGGGAATGCGAGTGATTTTTAGTATAATTTTCCCTTTTTGCTCATTATGTTTTTTAAGGTTTCTTTTCCTGACATTGAACATGTATTAGTTGTTTGAAGCTTGGAGTATGCTGTAAAGAGAAAAAATCCCAACATTGTCTTGGGGCCTCCTTCCACACCGCTCTGTCCTCACTGTCCTTTGCTGCCTCCTGCTTCTCTGGGCTCTTTTTCCTGAGTTTGAACCTGCTCTGAGGAAAGCCTTGCAGGAGGCATGAGAGCCAGGTCATTCAGGAAGAGTAAGATGTGGCCTGGCTGAGGGGAATGAGGAATGATGGGGACCAGGGAGGCAGGGAGGCCATCCGGAGTGTGGAGGTTGGGGGCCAAGTCTGACTGGAGAGAAGGCTGCTGAGGCAGCTGAGGCCCCAACGTCTGGGCCTTCAAATACCAGCCCAGGAGTTCCCATGTACCATGCAGTCCACACGGGTGTGTCCTGACTTCCTGCTGTGTGTGTCAGGGAATGTGCTAGGCATGGGACATGCCTGTGATCGTGTCAGGCCAGAACCCTGTTGGCACCACACCTGTAGCTGGGCAGGGGCAATGGGCCTTGCATAACTGTGCAAGTCAGTACGAGTCACCGCAGATATGGTAAGGGCTTCGAAGAATGCATTCCTGTTGCTGCTCTGAGGGGAACTTGGAAAATCCCAAGTCCAGATTTCCCTGAAGGAGTGCCATTTATGCTGAGTTTGGAGGACCAAGAGAGAGATGTGGGGGAGGAGTGAGAGTCTAGAACATTCAGAAAAAACAGCACACATAAAGGCCCTGGGGTGGGAAGGAGTTTAGCCTGAGGAGAAACAGAAATGGCTGGTGTGGCGGGAGCGTGTAAGCATATTGGGGGTCTGCATTATTTTCTTAGGGCTGCTATAACAAAGTATCACAAACTTGGTGGTGTAATACAACAGAAATTTATTCTCACACGGTTCTGGAGGCTAGAAGTCTGAAATCATGGTGTTAGTAGGGCCATGCTTCTTCTGATGCCTCTAGAGGAGGACCTCTCCTTGCCTCTTTCACTTTCTGGCAACCCAAGGTGTTCCTTGGTTTGCAGCTGTAGCACTTCAGCCTCTGTCTCCATCATCAAGGGGTGACCTTCTCCCTGTGCATCTCTGTCTTCACATGGCATTTCCTCTTCTTATAAGGATATCAGCCATTGTCCCATTGGATTAGGGCCCACCCTAATGACCTCATCTTAACTCAATTGCACCTGCAAAGACACTGTTTCCAAATAAGGTCACATTCCCAGGTACTAGGGAGTTAGGACTTCAGCCTACCTTTTTGGTGGGACACAATTCAACCCATAACAAGGTCAGTGATGTAAGAAAGGGTACTGGAGAGTTGGTTGGAGCCTTGTGGGCTGTGGCCAGGGCCTCAGGGCATGGGGAGTGTCACAACGACTGGACTGCACGGATGAGGTTGTCCTCATCAGCTGTGCTGATGGTCAGGGACCTTGAAGCCCTTCCAGACTGGCCATCTGGCACCCAAGGAGGAAGTCGAGGACCAGAGAGGGAAGTTACGTCTAAGTTCCAGACTGCCCAGATCACAGGCTGCTGCCCTCGGGTCAGTGCTGCTGAGTGCCAACACTCTGCTCCCAGCCTGCTCACTCCTGGGGCCTCCCCCGCTCACTTCTTGGTAGTTGCATCTTCCCTCCAGACACCCCAGAAGTGCTGGTCTGGGAAGGCTTTCATTTCCATTTCCAGCCTAGTTACAATTCCCACGTGTCTTCCCTGAAACTTGTCATCGGTGTTCCTGGGAGAGAAGAAAACACTAAGCACTCATTCAGTGGACACTGGTTCTGGGACAGAGCACGAGTGGGATAAGGAGGCCTCTGGCTTCTAAGGAGCCGCTCTTTTGCCCATGCAATGCCTTTCATGGTTAAAAGTCCCTGATATTTGTGTGTAAATGTTCCTGAATCCTGCTAGCGCAGGGACATTGGGGGGATTTTGATATCAGCTGACCGTGGTACACCTGGGATCTTGCCTCTGCCTCTCCTTGCTGTGTGACCTTGGCCCAGTTATTTAACTTCTCTGAGAGTTAGTTTCCTCATACCTAAAGTGAAGATGGTAATACCTTTTTTCTCATAAAATTGTCATGAGAATGAAAAGAAATAATGTGTTTGTAGGCCTAACTTGTAAGTGCTCAGTAATTGCTAACTCTAATCACCATCATCATCATCACCATTGACAATCACACTCTTGGAGCTGCCAGTCCCTGTCATCTTGTCCTCTACCCTGGGCTCAAGTCACCTCTCCGGTGGACACAGAGACTTGATGTCTCATCCATGGGTGGCTCTGAGTCTGACCTCAGCCACCTCCTTTTTGTAATTTTATTGCCCCATCATGGAGCTGCCTAGTGTGTCATGGGCTTTCCAGGACAAGACAATATCCTGGTAGATGTGATAGAGAAAGAGGGACTGGATGATGCATGATTGGGGTTGGGGAAGCACGGCTGGTTGAGCTTTCCTGTATCTTCAGGGAGCAAATAACGGACCTACGTCCTCCTGGAAGGGGGTATTCCTCAGGGTGGAGAGATCTACTGTTGTTTTTTGTTAGTTTTTAGTAACGGCCTAATTGAGATATAATTCACATACCATAAAACTCACTTATTTAATGTACAATTCAGTAGTTTTTAGTGGGCTTCCCTGGTGGCGCAGTGGTTAAGAATCCTCCTGCCAATGCAGGGGACACAGGTTCGAGCCCTGGTCCGGGAAGATCCCACATGCCACAGAGCAACTAAGCCCCTGCACCACAACTACTGAGCCTGCACTCTAGAGCCCACGAGCCACAACTACTGGAACCTGCGAGCCACAACTATTGAAGCCCGCATGCCTAGAGCCCGTGCTCCGCAACAAGAGAAGCCACGGCAATGAGAAGCCCTCGCACTGCAATGAAGAGTAGCCCCCGTTCGCCACAACTAGAGAAAGCCCGTGCGCAGCAACGAAGACCCAACACAGCCAAAAATAAATTAAAAAAAAAAAATCTCCTAAAGAGGGCTTCCCTGGTGGCGCAGTGGTTGAGAGTCCGCCTGCCGATGCAGGGGACATGGGTTCGTGCCCCGGTCCAGGAAGATCCCACATGCCGGCCCGCATGCCTAGAGCCCGTGCTCCGCAACAAGAGAAGCCACGGCAATGAGAAGCCCTCGCACTGCAATGAAGAGTAGCCCCCGTTCGCCACAACTAGAGAAAGCCCGTGCGCAGCAACGAAGACCCAACACAGCCAAAAATAAATTAAAAAAAAAAAATCTCCTAAAGAGGGCTTCCCTGGTGGCGCAGTGGTTGAGAGTCCGCCTGCCGATGCAGGGGACATGGGTTCGTGCCCCAGTCCAGGAAGATCCCACATGCCGTGGAGCGGCTGGGCCCGTGAGCCATGGCCGCTGAGCCTGCGCGTCCGGAGCCTACACTCCGCGACGGAAGAGGCCACAAAAGTAAGAGACCCGCGTAACCACAAAAAAAAAAAAAAAAAAAATCTCCTAAAGAATAAAAGACTTCTATTTCAAAGGCAAATACAAATGGGAAGATATGTTCATTTTTTAAAAATTAGTTTTTAGTATAGTCACATCCCCACAATCAAATTTAGAACATTTTCATCACCTCGAAAGAACTCTGTAGCCAACACCCCCACTCCACCCTCAGGCAACCACAAATCTACCTTCCTTCTTTATAAATTTGCCTGTTCTGGACATTTCATATAAATGGAATCATGCAATATGTGATTGTGTCTGTCTTCTTATGTTTTAGAGATTCATCCATGTTGCAGCATGTATCAACATTTCATTCCTTTTTATTGCTGAATAGTATTCCATTGTATAGATATACCACATTTATTTACCTATTCATTTACTGAAGACACTTAAGTTGTTTCCACTTTTTGGCTATTATGAAGAATGCTGCTGTGAACATTCATGTACAAGTGTTTGTATGGACATATATTCTCATTTATCTTGGGTAAATACCTCAAGGTGGGGTTGCTGGGTCATTTGGTAATGCTCTGTTTAACCTTTTGAAGAACAACTGGACTGTTTTCCAAAGTGGTTCCATGATTTTACATTTCCACCAGCAATGTATGAGGGTTCTAATTTCTCTAGATCCTAGCCAACGTTTACATATGTCTTTCTGAGTATCGCTATCCTCACTTAACTGGTATGAAGTTGTATTATAGTGGTTTTGATTTGCATTTTCCTGATGGTAAATAATGTTGAGCATCTTTTATGTGCCTATTGCTATTGTATATCTTTTTTGAGAAAAGTCTATTCATATCCTTTGCCCATTTTTAATTGGGTATTTGCCTTTTTATTATTATAATAATTTATTATTGTAATTATTATAGGAGTTTTTTGTATATTCTAGATACAAGTCCCTTACCAGATAAATGCTTTGGAAAATTTTTCTCCTATCCTTTGGGTTGTTTTCTCACTTTCCTCAAGGTGTCCTTTGAAACACAAACATTATTAATTTTGATAAAATCTAATTTATCTTTTATTTTGTTGCTTGTCCTTTTGGTGCTATATCTAAGAAGCTATTGCCTCATCAAGGTCATAATGATTTGTGTGTGTATTTTCTTCTAAGAGTTTAATGATTTTGGCTCTTACATTTAAGTCTTTGTTCCATTTTGAGTTTTTTTTAATGTGGTGTGAGTTAGGGGTTCACATTCATTCTTCTGCATATAGATATCAAGTTTTTCCCAGCACCATTTGTCAAAAAGACTATCCTGGGCTTCCCTGGTGGCGCAGTGGTTGAGAGTCCACCTGCCGATGCAGGGGACACGGGTTCGTGCCCCAGTCCGGGAAGATCCCACATGCCGTGGAGCGGCTGGGCCTGTGAGCCATGGCCGCTGAGCCTGTGCGTCCGGAGCCTGTGCTCCGCAACGGGAGAGGCCACAACAGTGAGAGGCCCGCGTACCGCAAAAAAAAAAAAAAGACTATCCTTTCACCATTGAATTGTTTTGGCACCCTTGTCTGACTCTAAATGTGAGAATTTATTTATGAATTCTCAATTATTTTCCATTGATCTATATATCTATCCTTATGCCAGTCCACACCATCTTGGTTACTGTAGCTTGTAGTAAGTTTCAAAATCAGGAAATGTGATTCCTCCAACTTTGCTCATCCTTTTCAAGATTGTTTTGGCTATTCTGGGTCCCTTAAATTCCCACATAAATTTTAGGATCATCTTGTCAATTTCTGCAAGGAAGTCATCTGGGATTTTGACAGGGATTATGTTGAATCAATAGGTCAATTTGGGGAGTATCATCATCTTAACAATATCAGGTCCATGAACATGAGTTTGTCTTTCCATTTATTCAGATCTTCTTTAATTCCTTTTAGCAATGTTTTATATCGTATAGAGTATAAGTTTTGCCCTTCTTTTGTTAAGTTTATTTGCAAGTATTTTACTCTTTTTTGGGAATTTTTAAATTGTGGTAAATGTGTATAAACACAGAATTTGCCACTTTAGCCATTTTAGGTGTACGATTCAAGGGCATTAATTACATTGGCGATGTTGTACAATCATCACCACTATCCATTTCCAAAATTTTTCACCATCCCAAACAGAAGCTCTGTACTCATTAAGCAGTAACTCCCTATTTTTCCCTCCCCTCAGTCCCTGGTAACCTCTAATCTACTTTTTCATCTCTATGAATTTGCCTACTCTCTATATTTTATATAAGTTAAATCATATAATATTTGTCCTTTGTGTCTGGCTTATTCCACTTAGCATAATGTTTGTAAGGTTTATCCACATAATAGCATGTATCAGAACTTCATTCCTTTTCATGACCGAATAATATTCCATTGCATGTGGGTACCACATTTATTTATCCATTCATTTGTTGATGAACACGTGGGTTGTTTCCACCTTTTGACTATGGTAAATAATGCTGCTATGAACATTCACTTGAAAGCATCTGTTTGAGTCCCTGTTTTCAATTCTTTGGGGCATGTACCCAGAGTAGAATTGTTGGGTCATTTAGTAATTCTATGTTTAACTTTTTGAGGGACCCCCAAATTGTTTTCTATTTTATTCTTTTTAATGTTATGGTAAATGGAATTGTTTTCACAATTTTATTAGATATACAGTCTTGTAACCTGTTTTTTGTGTTTTTTTTAAGACTAGGGAACGTTTCATAGACATTTTTGTGGATCAGTAAAGATAAGATTACATCATAATTTTTGGTGTATACCTAGCATTCCATGGATAGAATTATGAATCATGATTTAATCAGTCACATATTTTGGGACATATAGGTTTTTAAAAAATTTTTCTCTGCTATAAGCAACTTTGCAACAAACATAAGGTGCATCTTTGTACACTTTTCTGATTATTAGGATTCTTAGAAGTGGGATTGCTGGATCAAAGATTATGGCTATTTTTCAGGCTTCTGATGGATAGTATCAAAAGGCTCACTAGATGTATGCTGTTTGTTTTGGAAGCCACCATGAGAAAATAGGAAACAACTCAAATTTTCAGCACCAGGGGATCAGTTAAAATAATCACAGTACATGGTGAGCAGCCACAACACACTATAATGTAGCACTAGATTTACTGACGCTGAAAGACATTTATAGTACATTTTAAAATCACAGAACTAGTTACAAAATAGTCCATATTAAATAAACTTGGCTGCCTCCATTCAGTAAAATACTCTGCAGCTCTTTTAAAAATGAGGCAATTCTCTATGTACCGATATAGAAATATCTGAGAGCTATATAGTAAGGTCAAAGAGTAAGTTGAAGAACAGTGAGTGTGGAAACAACAGGGTAGATATGTATATGTTTGTGGTATGCTAGAAACAGGTGAAGGCATATTTCAGGGATGGGAGCTAAGTGGCTGAAAGCAAGTGAGAGAGGGATACTCACTTTTAACTGCATATGCTTTTGTGCTATTGTACCTTTAAATTTTTATACTGTGAGTTATCACTTGTTCAAACATTACATAAAATAGTAATTAACCACAGTATGTACATTATGATACCATTTTTATATTTTAAGGTTGATGTATATAGTTGAGTGAGAAAAGTTCTGGTAAAATGTTCATAGTAGTTATTTGGGAAGGGGATTTGGGGTATCTGGAGGTTGAAAAAGATATCCACAAATTCTTTCATACTCTTTCCTTCAAGAGGTGGAGCCTAATTCCCCTCCCAAGTATAAGATTAACTAGATCATAAAAGGCATTGTGGTTTCTTCCTTGTTCTGTTTCTTGGATCATTCACTCTGGGGACAGTCAGCAGCTGGGTCAAAAGATACTCAAGCAACCAGGGAGAGGTCCACGTGGTGAGCTACAAGGTCTCCTACCAACAACCAGCAGCATCTTGCTGGGTGTACAAATCAGCAACCTTAGAAATAAAACCCCCAACCCTGGTCAAACCTTCAGATGACTGCAGCTCTAGCTGACATCCTGATTGCAGCCTTGTGAGAAATCCTGAGCCAAATCCTTAAGCTACTCCAAAGCACCTGAATCTGAGGAACTGGGAGATAATAAATGTTTGTGGTCTGAAGCTACGAAATTTGGGGGTAATTTGTTACACAGAAATAAATACAATAATACAAGGTAATTTTAGATTCTTATTTTGTTTATCGCATTTGTAAATTTTATTAAAATGAATGCATGTTGTTCATGAAACTAAGAAAAAAGGAAATAAGCAAGAGAACAGAGGAAAAACAGTTCAGCCTGAAGTTCGTTAACTCAGCTGTGAGATCCCTAGATGGGACCTCTCTGGCCTCTTAGCAGCTTGAGTGAAGAACCCTTGAGGGCTTTAGCGGACCACAATTACACTGCGTGTCCCCATCAAAAGTCTGCTGCTTTCCTGGGCTGTGTTCATGGGAATGTAGTGTTTCTGCATCAGGGAAGGTGACCTCATGGTTTCCCCAGACCCCACATCACACCAGATCTGCATTGGATACTGGTGTCCAGAAACCATTGAAAGGCCTAAAGGTGTCTCTCCCTTCTTTTGGGGACTCTTGCCTCACAGCTCCTTCCTCAGTTGTACACAACTGTACACAACTGGAGTTGTACACAACTCCAGCAAGACTGGGCCTTGTCAGCCCCCCAGATACTCCATGCTCTCTCTCACTGCCTAGATGGCTTTTCTGTCCCCGCCTCTGTCCCCCAAACACCCCATCAACGCCCCCCCCACCATGATGCTGCATTTTCTAAGCTCAGGGTACCAGCAAAATTCTCCCCATTTTTCTTAAAAAGTTTGATATTAGGAGCTTCCCTGGTGGCGCAGTGGTTGAGAGTCTGCCTGCCGATGCAGGGGACACGGGTTCGTGCCCCTGTCCGGGAAGATCCCACATGCCGCAGAGCGGCTAGGCCTGTGAGCCATGGCCGCTGAGCCTGCGCGTCCAGAGCCTGTGCTCTGCAACGGGAGAGGCCACAACAGTGAGAGGCCCGTGTACCGCAAAAAAAAAAAAAGTTTGACATTGAATGGCATTGAAGTTGTTCACCCTTTGTCCGACCACAGGGAGATCTCAGGAATTCTTCCTAGGCACCAGTCTGGCTGAGGCCCTTGCCTCCTGCTCCATGTCAGACCAGATCTTTCCTATTTGGCCTTGTATAAACTTTATCATTACTTCTGGTATAGTTTTTGGTTTCTTGGACAGACTACAAGCCATGGGAGGACAGGCCTCAACTTTGCTTGTTCTCTGCTGTGGCCCCGAGGCCTGTCACATAGTAAATGCTCTGTATACAGACATGAATAATGAACAAACAAACTCAGGAGACCTGAACAATCTCTTCAAATGCCTGAAGTGTTGTATGGGAAAGAAGAGCCCTCCTCTTTTTGCCTATAGAAGGTAAAACGAGGACAAATCAAAGTGATTGTCAAATTTTGGTTCTAAGTCAGGAAGGGTCTTCTAATAATATAGGTTGCCTGTGTTACTGACCCAGGTTCTTGGACTCTTTAATCAATAGAAATTGATAAGAAGCCAGACAAGAAATTCAAGCAAGGCTTTATTGGGACTGGTGCTGCAGCAAGAGGGAAGAAAACAAGCAACAGTTTCCCTTGCTCGCTCCTCAAGGTGGGGGTGGGGTGGGGGGCGAGTGGGGAGGGTGGGAGGTGGGGAGGCAGCTGGTCCCTTAATTGGGGTGAGGGTATGTGGGAATTGGTGGGTTGGGCCAGAGGGGTGGCTTAGGTGGTCTGCCTACCCCCGGGGTGGTGCCGTGTGCAGGGATCATGTGCAGTACCCTGCTACAGGTGCCCCCGTTCGCTCCCCAAGGGGGGCAAGCTGGGTCCTTAGATGGGGTGAGGGTAGGAGTGGATTGGTGGGTTGGGCCAGAGGGGTGGCTTAGGTGGTCTGCCTACCCCCGGGGTGGTGCCGTGTGCAGGGATCATGTGCAGTACCCTGCTTTTGCTCCCCTACCTCAGAAATGGAAGTTGGGTTTTGGTCTTTTTGTATCTTTTTCATAATTTGCCACAGCTGGGCATGCATGCAGTTATTTTTAGTCCCTTATTTCTTTGTATTCTGTTGCTTGAGGAAACATTTGTCCAGGGGCAAGCACTGCAGTAAAGGTCCCAGGTCTCTGCCTCTCTCACATGTGAGGTAGTGAGCTGCAGTCACCAAAGGGGTTTACAAGAAACTGGTGGGCTCTCTGTGAGGGATGGGCTGTAGAGAGAATTCCAGACTGAAGAGGGGTATGAGTTCCCAAGATCCCAAGTGAGCTGGGCTGTTGAGGAAGTCATGAGGGTGTCTTTCTGGTGGGGGAGGGGCAAGGAGATGGATTATTTTTTCCACTAGAGGAACTTGCTTCTGATTCAGGCTGGCTGAACAGAGCTGGTTGGGTTCACCCGTTCACACTTCCCCATCCCAGCTCCACTTTCCTTCTCAGACCTGAGAGAGGCTGTGTGCCTGGCACTGGTGACACCTGGTGGCCAGTTGGACTAGGAGAGAGGCAACCCCACTATCTGCCTTCCGGTGCATCTGGTTCATAGCTGTATTCCAGGGCCTAGTACAATGCTTGGCACAGAGGAGGCCCTGCCCTTTGAGGAAGAAATGGATGAATGGGTGAATGAACGAATACAGACAGTAAAGAGGAAGAGGAAGAAGAGATGCTGTCTCTCTGGGCCTGGAGATCTAACTAGGTGGACCAACCTGGACTCCAGGAGGGAGCCAGACAATTCACCTGCTCAGGGATGTACAGAGAGAAGTATCTCTGCTCTCTCTTTTGCCTTCCTCCTCTGTGCCTGTCCTGTGTCCTAGGGGCATCTGTGAGGTGGGGGAAGGGTCTATTGTAGGAAAAGCCTAAAGTTAATTAAAAGCTGCTCCCGCATCTAAGCTTAATTGGGCTCTGGAGCTATGAAGCTATGAATAGAGACCCATGGGCTGGGTTGGAATTTCCTGAATAAGCCTCCTTTCAGGGTGAGGACACCGAGGCCCAGAGAGGGCAGGAACCTACTTAAGGTCCCACAGCCAGACTGTAGCAGGACCAGGACTCCCAGCTCCAGTTCCTTAGGTCAAATCATAGCATTTGACCACCTAAGATAAAAACACAGAGGAAAGGAGCAGTTGACATGGAGCCTAGAGGAGCAATTACAAGCACCTTAGCCTGGCAAGCAGGGCTTTCCTATCACCTTGTGACACTCCCCAGCACGTGCCTTTCCTTCCAACTGAAGAAATGTGGCCCAAACTGAGTGTGCATCACCTTCCAACTCACCCAGAGCCCTCCTCTCAACCACTCTGCTTTATACCCATCCCTTCAACTGTATGGATGGGTTTAACCTCCCTGAGCCTCAGTTTCCTAATCTGCAAAGGGATTATTTGAGGTGTGAGAGAGGCTGCTTGTCAAGTGCTTAGAACAATGTTTGGCACATGGTAAGCATTCAGTAAGAATCACAGCTGCTATTACAGTTGCTGTTGTAATCAAGACCCAATTCAAGTCCTTCCCACAACTTCCAACTAGATGGAGACATCCTTGAGGGCAGAGGGAAGAGGGCAGAATACCTTGACTGTGTATGCAGAGAAGACCCAGGACACAGTGGTGGTCTGCGTTGGCTCTAGAGGGCATCTGCTGACTGGTTTCCCTTAGTGCCTTCTCTTTGGGCTGGGCAGGGACTGGCCCTGCTGTCTGAGTCTGGTTTTCCAGCTTTCATTCCTTGAGGCTGTACTGAGTCACTTGTCTGGACTGGGCTTGAGATTTTTCTGATGGGTCAATAAACAAAGAGAGGCAAAGTGCTGCTGGAGTACCAAGATGCCATCCCCAGCTGCCCTGGATGGCATGGTGTCGGTGGGGGGCATTCAAAACCTCCAGCAGAGGAGCAGGAATGGGTCCTTGAGGCGACAGAGAAGAAAGCTGATCTATTGGCACAGGTTCTCCTTAGCACCCCTGGGAGGTGGGTGTGCCCCTAAACCAGACCCCTGTGGGTGGTAGCTTGAGGGGAACTGGAAAGACTCACCACCCCCCAACCCCCAGTCATGTGCTCCCCTCCATCCTCAGGGCTGGCTTATTCTTGGTTGTTCTTCTCTCTCCCCCGCCACCATGCCAGGTCCTTGAGCTTGGAGTATGCCCAGATATTCATTCATTCTGGACTCAACAAGTATTTATTGAGTCCCCTCTCTGTGCCAGGCACCTTGCCATAGGAGCTTACATTTTGGTTGGGGGGACAGACAAAGAAGCAGACAGGCAAGTCTCCACTTAATAAGTGCTGTTTTAGGAATAAGCCCAGGGTAGGAAGGAGGTAACCTTTAAACTCAGTCTGAAGGAAGTGGAGGAGGTATAGCCACTAGGCAAGAGAAACCTGTGTACAGCCCAGGAGGAAAGAGAGCCCTTTCTGAGGAGCTACAAAAAGTAGGTTTCAATAATGGGAGGCTTGTTAAGCATGGGTGCCAGTCCCAGGGATTTTGATTTGGTGGACCTGGGGTGGGGACCCAGAATCTGCACATTTAACAAGCTCCACCAGTGATTTTGTTGCAGGTGGGACTGTTGCTCAACATGTGAGGGAGGCATTGTGAAAGATGGGCTGGAGATCGCAGAGACCAGGCTCTGAAAGGCTGGTGGGTCAGACTGAGGAGTTTGGTCTCTACACCAAAGGAATCAGAAAGCCCCTGAAGAGCTTTCATCCAGGGAACAAACAGAATCTTTGCAAAGATCCCCCCTCTAGCTGCAGTGTAGGAAGTGGGTTGAAGAGGACAGGACTGCTGGCCGATGTGGCCTTCCAGCGCGGAGTGAATATTGGCCTAAATTAAGAAAGAGGCAGTGGGGCCAGAGAAGTGGCTGAATTCGGGAGAAGAGGGGGGACAGGAGCATTCACAGGACCTGGTAATGTGCTGGCTGTGAGATAAGGGAAAGGAGGCAGCCAGAGGGCAAGGGAATGGGTGGTGAGGAGCCAAAACCTGGTAAGGGAAGTTGGAGGAGTGAGAGGAACCCCTAAAACCCAGTTCCCATGCTGAGTTTCTGATTAACCTCTCTGTCCAAAACCTTATTCCCTTTCGTGTCCCATTGCTGTTCCCCTCAGGATTGAGGACTACCAAAGAAAAGGGGGGACTGAAACTGAGCAGGACCCTGTGAGGCCTTCCCATGTACAAGCCCCTCTGTGTCCCCCCTTCTTGTTTGGCCTTCCCTGAGTTCCAAAGAGCAGACTCAAGAAGTTAATGATTAGAATAATAGAGTCATTGTTCCTCCTGAAGGGATACAGATAACAATGTGAGTTGTTCTGCAGAAACTCAGACCCTCCACCAGGTGGAGGATGGTGACTACATGCTGACCACAAGCATGTAGACCCCAGACTGGCTGGAACCAGAAGGTTGATGATTGAGATTCCTGAAGCATCACCCTGTTATCTCACCACCAACGAGTCAAAAAACTGTCCAGGAGCTGATTATACTCCCTGCGACCCTCACCCCTCATGTCGCCTTTTAAAACCCTTGCCTGAAAGCCATCGGGGAGTTCGAGCCTGTTGATTACTAGCTGCCCAGTTCTCCTTGCTTGGTGCCCCGCAGTAAACACTGTAATTTCCGTCACCATAATCCAGTGTCGGTAGATTGGCTTGGCTGCATTTCAAGCAAACAGACCTGAACTGGGTAACAAAGGGATTCAATGTGGAATCTGAGGGGTCTGAGAGGTCGGACCATAGTGTCCACGCCTGTTGCCTGAGGACACAGTCTGAGAGTAGGGAAGGCACTGCACCTCAGGGACCCCAGAGTCGGGAGACCCCACAAACTGGTGTATCCTGTGTCCGCGGTAGGACGGAGACCACCAGAGAGGCCTAGCCCGCAGCTGGGTCCGTACCCTTCCTCTGTCCCTCTGGTGACACACCCCAGCAGCTGCCATTCCCGGCTTGCTTCTGGGCGGTCACCTCATGGGGCCTGGTTGCCAAGGGTCTGGCCTCCGCTACATGGCACCGCTCCGGGCATCCCCCTCGGCCCCTCCTGCTGCTTGGCTGGCGCCAGGAAAGGACCAGGAAGGCACTCCGGGCCTCCTGTTCCTGCTATAGCGCCGCTTGTCTGGCAGATTTGGGCCTGCCGCGCGGGTGCGGTCAACCGATCGCAGCTGGAGCCACTGGCTGGCTGGCGCTGGCTCCCGTCTCCGTGCTTTGGCCCAGAGAGTCTGTGTTTCTGCATGCTTCTCCCAGGTGCACAAATCAGAGAACTGGACATCATTCTGGAGAAGGCTTTCAGCCTCACACCCACATCCAGGTGGTCATGGAGTCTGGTGGCCCATTCTGTCTCCCAACCGTCTCCAGGACCCTTCCCTGACCCCAGCCCTTTCTCAGACCTGCTAGCATGACAATTAAAGGAACAGATTACAGGATCAGCTCCTAGCTGTGACTTGAGGAAACAGTCTTCCCATGCTCCAGTTTCCCTTAAAATTAGATGGAAATAATACTAGCTCATAAGATTGTTGGTAAGACTAAATGAAATAATCTTTTTCATTACAAAGCAAGTGGTCAATAAATATCAGCTATTTAACACTACTCTTTGTGTTGCTGGAATATACTCACTGGCCCAAACTCTTCAATGGCTTCTGACTGCACTCAGAATACAGTGCAAACCTTTAGCTTGGCCTGCAATGCCCTTTCAGTGTCACTTCCTGTCACTTCCCATCTCTTCCTTCCTCACATCCTTTGGCTTTATCATAGACTCCTCTGTGCCTCCTATATGCCCTTTTCCCATTTTCCCTACCTTCTAAGACTCTCCTCACCATTTAGGACCCATCTCAAAAGCCTTCTTGTCACATACCCTACGATGATCCCAAAGTTTTAACATGCCTAGAACTGATGTTATTAGAAACTAAACGGAAAAACTAAGGAGCAATATGTCATGATTATAAATATGTTTGAACACTCTGTGCTTAGTTTTAGGGACAAAAATGGCTGGGGAGGTGACTGAGCTGGGAAATTAGAAGAGAAGAAGATGAGGAGGAGAAAAGATAAAGAGCGTCCCTCATCCCTTACCCCACCAGGTGCCCAGGCCCTGAGGAGGCTACCTTACCCCCCAGGAGCCAGTTCAGGTCTTTGAACAGAACTGATTTATAGGTTCTTGGAGGCAGGTACTGCACACTCCTTTGAGCAGCTTTTCCAGCTGTGGGAATGGGTGCCACTGAATCACCTGCCCACTGGCATCTGGTACCCTGAAAACTAGAGGCAAGCACATGTGAGGAGGCCAGCCAGATCTGGGGCAATGCAAGCTGATGGAGGGTCTGAGCTGGTAGCCTTCATGGGGAATCTAGACCCCAGCAGATAAATAACCTGGTATGCCCATGCCTATGCCCAATGTGCTTCAGTCCCCCAACCAGGTCATCCAATCCAAAGCCTCCACTCAACTGGGCAACCCACAGAGGTGAGCACAGAATGTAAAACCCCATCCCACCATATCAGTCCTTCCCCAGAACTTACCAATTTGTGTGCCAGACTTTGCGCTGGGCAATGCTGGATAGACGGGACAGATAGAACAATGTCATTCTTGTTCTCTTGCGACTCACGGGCTAGTGGGGGAGATGAGTAAATCATGAGGACAAGATGTGACAAGAACTGTGAGAGGATTAAGTGAACCAGGGGCAGGCGATGTCGTGCAGTGGTTAGAGACCTAGACTGGCATCAGATGATGCTATAAAAGTGCTTAGTGCCATACATGGCATGTATGAAGTGATCAAAAAATATTTACCTGATGCTATTCATCCAAGAGGCTATTGAAGATGCAAATTTCTAGCATCCAGCTCATCCTCTAAGCCTTCTGCG
The DNA here is from genome assembly GCF_002837175.3 of Physeter macrocephalus. Lineage (NCBI taxonomy): Eukaryota > Metazoa > Chordata > Mammalia > Artiodactyla > Physeteridae > Physeter > Physeter macrocephalus. Next base: position 135,654,466 of record NC_041221.1, read on the forward strand.
GTCTCCCTAACAAATGCGAGCTACCCCTGTTAAATCTCTGTAGCTGTTATTCACAGAGCACCCTCCTCAGCTCACAGATCAGCTGAGTCCATCTCCTGAACAAAGGACAGTGAAGGGGGAGGGCAGTGTAAATGGCAGGAGGATAATGGGAGAAAGACTGGGGGAGGGGCTGGAACCTCAGGAGGAGGTACCTCAGGCCCTTGGGGTACCAGGGAACACCAAGGGATGCATTTTATGGAAGGGGGCTTCTGGGAAACTTGTCTTGGAGGTCTATCTGCATAAGAATTAAAAGGCATCTATTTTTTTTAAAGGCATCAATTATCCATATCAAAAAAAGAGAGGGGACTCCCAGCCCCCCTTGGCATTGCCAGGATCATGTCCCTGACTCTCCAGATCATCAAAGACACAACTGTTATTACCAAGGGGTATCAGAAAAGAGACCACAAAAGTTCTTGGGTCTTCTTTCTTTCTACTGCTTTTCTTTTGACCCAAGTGGTTAGATCTGCTGGGGCTTCTTACTCTGGAGTTTCTCGGGCCATGGGGAGACAGGAATCTATCCAGAGGCTAAATATAAAGCCAAAGGCCATCAATTCCCATCTGTACACAAGTTTTTCCGAACAGGAACTTTTCTCCCTTCATTACAGAATTAATACATGATCACTTGCAAATAAATTAGAAACCACAGAGAAGCAACAAGAAGAAATATTTGATATAATGTTTTATCATTTTCCTCAAAAATATGGAAAGGTAAATAAAATACATTCTAAATATTTGCTTCTGTCACTAAAACCTGCTGCTGCACAATTTGTAATGGTTGTAGACTGTTTTGTTGGAAATGGGGGAGGGTGTGTGTGTGTGTGTGTGTGTGTGTGTGTGCGCACATCCAGAAAGGATGGAGGGGTGGCTGGACTGGGAGGGATTGGGGAGCTAATCCTTTTGTGACCCCAGGAGATTCTTAAATAATTGGAGGGACAATTATTGATGATGGAGGGTATTGAAAATACCAGTGAGTGACCTGGAGGTGAGAAAGGGACCAGGAAAAAACTCCTGGTATAAGGGGAGGTCAGGGGAAGCTGAAGCACCAGGAGGAGGAAGAGGACGGACAGGTTTGGAAGTGCAGCCTGCCTGGAGGTAGAGCATACTGGTTTCAGAGTCCCAGCAGGACTTTAGGTGCCAACCTGGCCCTTTTGTTGCCATAACTTTGAGCGGATAAGGACCTTCCTCCTTCTTTTCCTTGACTGTAACAGTATCTTCTTCCCAGATGAGTTGTGAGGGGTTTGGTATCTATTAAGCACTCAATAAATGCTAGCTATTATTATTACCAAGTGCTAAAGATATGGTCCTTTGTGTGCTACTGTGCTCAGTAACAAGAGGCCATTGTTACATATTACTGGGCCACCACTGGAGGGTGAGGGATCAAAGGAGGCCTGATGATCCTAAATGTGAAAGCACCTCAGGAGGCTCCAAGGCTCCCTAGCCAGGAAGGCCTTTATGATGATTATTAAACAATAGGCAGGGGCCCAATCCCAAGCTTGGCCCAATCACCCATCCCTTCCTTCTCTGGAAGGGGTCAAGAGTCCCCCTTGGGCCTTGGCAGGCGAAGTTTAAAGATCCAAGTGGGGGACTTCCCTGGTGGACCACTGGTTAAGAATTCACCTTCCTGGGCTTCCCTGGTGGCGCAGTGGTTGAGAGTCCGCCTGCCGATGCAGGGGACACGGGTTCGAGCCCTGGTCCGGGAAGATCCCACAGGCTGCAGAGCAACTAAGCCCGTGCATCACAACTGCTGAGCCTGCGCTCTACAGCCCACGAGCCACAACTACTGAAGCCCTTGTGCCTAGAGCCCGTGCTCCTCAACAGAAGAAGCCCCTGCTCACTGCAACTAGAGAAAAGCCCACGTGTAGCAACCAAGACCCAACACAGCCATAAATAAATAAATAATTTTTTTAAAGAAAAGAAGTTTTAAGGTACATTGCAAAATGGAATACTACACAGCAATAAAAAAGAACAAATGTTGATACATGTAAATGGATCTCAAGGGTATTTTGCTGAGTGAAAAAAGCCAGTCTCAAATGACTCATGCGCACTGTATTAGTCCATTTATATATTATTCTCAAAAATGACAAAATTACAGAAATGAAAAGTAAGCTAGTAATTGCCAGGAGTTAGAGATGCTGCGGTCGGTGGTTGGTGGATGTGGCTGTAAACAGGTACTATGAAGGAGATTTCTGCAGTATTGGAATAGTTCTGCATCTCGATTCCAGTGGTAGTTACAGAAATCTGCACATGTGATAAAATGACATTAAACTATATACACACAATGTACCAACATGAGTTTCCGGGTTTTGATATTGTACTATAAATAGGTAATTTGTAACTATTGGGGGAAACTGAATGAAGGGCACACTGGAACTTTCTGTACTATCTTTGCTACTTTCTGTGAATCTATAAGTATTTCAAAAATAAATTTGAAACTACATTTATAGAGCCTCATATGTAGTATGAGTCCACTTCTGTAAAAAAATTTAAAAGCAGCTATTATTTGAGAAATAATATTTGAGAAAATATTATATATTTGAGAAAACTGATGTCCAGAATAAGGCTCAGTTGTCAAAGTCAGCCTGTATTCTTGACCACTACATCATACCATATGTATATTTATATATACAATATTTACATTAAAAAGTTTAGACAGACACGTAGCATTAGTTATGGTAGTTATTTCTAGGAAGGTAGAATTAGGGAAGGGGCTTTAATTTTCAGCTCTATAGGTTTCTGTATTGTTTGACAATAAACATGACTTTTTTAATCAGACAAAAATATTAAAAGGTAAAAAAGGTAAATCTACTGTGGTACCCCCTCTTCCATGTCCTAATGATGGATCTGGGTTACTCTACAATAGTCACAATATTATTCTGAAAGACAAAGCTTGGCAGGTGGGCCCCCAGCCTCTGTTAGGACGTCCCCCTTTCCTCGCCCTATTTTGTGTTCATCTCTTTGATCATTCTGCCTCCTTTGGGCTCAATCATCCCTCTAAATCTGTGTGGATCCTGGATTGTACGTGGGGCTGGATGCAGAGGAAGGTCACCGTTCCGGTTGGTCCCTGGCCCCACCTGGCGGGAGGGCTGCAGCTGCCCCCAAGGCGGCACTGGGGACAGGACAGAGCCGCAGGCTTTAGGGAGGGGCCTGGCTGTAGGTGCTGCTTTCTACTCCCGGCTGAGGATTCTCAAAACCAGTCCCTCCTCTCAGGTCCCGCATGCCTGTTTCCCATTGGCTAACTTTTACTGGAACAAGAAGGTTTCCAAAAGAATGCTTCTAGGGCATAGGTAAAAATAGATATTTAAAAAGTGATAATGTTCACGCAGAGCTTCGCCGCCAAATCCTAATTCTTTCCTGAGAGCAGTGTTAACGTTAAAAGGTCGTGAGTCCGTACGTAGCATTAAAGTTCGTCTGCTTTCTCCTTGAAACACGAGCGACTTCAACCAGAAGTTCCAATTCTCTAATGTAAATTACAGGGAAATCAGTAATACCGTGATGTGGACTGGACACAATTTGCCTGAAGTCTTTGGACTGTTCTTAACTTCATTTTCTTTACCCACTGAGAGGGAGGGAAGGCAGCAAAAATGTCCCTGAGATGACAACCCTGGTGGTGCAGTGGTTAAGACTCCGTGCTCCCAATGCAGGGGGCCAGGGTTCAATTCCTGGTGAGGGAACTAGATCCCATATGCCGCAACTAAGACCCGGTGCAAGCAAATGAGTATTTTTTTTTAATGTTCTTAAAATCGATGGAGTGATTTAAGGGACCCCATAAAAAACAAATAATTTTTTTCTATTTGCTTTTGTTTTTAACAGCAAAAGAAAATCATGTTATTGTTGTTATTATTATTTTGGCCAGGCCATGTGGCTTGCAGGATCTTAGTTCCCCTGACCAGGGGTGGATCCCAGGGCCCTCAGCAGTGGAAGCTGAGGAGTCCTAACCACTGGACTGCCAGGGAATTCCCATGTTTTTATTTTAAAATGTAAATAATATAGAGGAGTATGTAAAACAAAAAGTGCAAGTGTTTTCCCTCACTTTCCTCACGTAATTCCCCAGGGGTAATTAAGTAACAATCACTGTTAAAAATTTGGTTTTCATCTGTTCAGATCTTTTTCCATGCACATTCCAACACATACACATGCAACCAGAATTTCATGAAGATGGAAAAAAAACTTTTATTGAGATATTACTTAGAATAAATTGTGCAAATCTCAAGTGTAAACAGCTCCATGAGTTTTTATTAGACATTTTTTTAACCCACAAAAATGGAATTATATCAACCGCATTTTGCTGCAGTTTTTGTTTTTTGTTTTTTACCTCAACAATATTGTGATAGTTCTTCCACAGTGGGACATATGGATTTAACTCATTCTTTTCATGGTGGCATATTTTTCTGTAGTTACAGTACTCTAACCTATTCCAATTGATGAATAATTAGACTGTGTCCAATTTTTTGCTATAATATGTTATTAGATTTTAAAACTTTTTTTAAATTTATTTATTTTTTATTTTATTTATTTATTTTTGGCTGCATTGGGTCTTTGTTGCTGCACACGGGCTTTCTCTAGCTGCGGTGAGCGGGGGTTGCTCTTTGTTGCTGTGCGCAGGCTTCTCATTATGGTGGCTTCTCTTGTTGCGGAGCACGTGCTCTGGGTGTGCGGGCTTCAGTAGTTGTGGAGCACGGGGTCTAGAGCACAGGCTCAGTAGTTGTGGCACATGGGCTTAGTTGCTCTGTGGCCTGTGGGATCTTCCTGGACCAAAGATCGAACCTGTGTCCCCTGCATTGGCAGGCGGATTCTTAACCACTGTGCCACCAGGGAAGTCCCTATACATACCTTTTGTTATTTAATCTCATAATTCTATGAAGATGCTACCATTATCCCCATTTTACTGATGAGAAAAACCAAGTTTCAAGAGGTCAAGTAAACTTGCATAAACTTCGCACTAGGAGCAAATAGCAGAGTGAGGCTCAAACCCACTGACTGCAAAGTCCTAGTTCTAAACCACTGTGTCACTGGATCACACTACCTCTCAACACCCCGACCTCAGTAAGGGAAGCAGCACAAGGGCCCACAACCATCTCCTCCTTTCAGACTATTTCACCAGGAGGAAGTCCACATGTGCACAATGATATCTTCTCCAAGGAGAGAGTAGGGATGGTATTTTTCCTTCCTACTAGATTTTGAACCCTCTACGCTGGGTTTAGACTGTGTTCTGTGCATAAAGTCTTGGAATACTACAGAGTGTTTTTGTTTGGTTGGTTTTTTTTTCTTTTTTTAATTAATTAATTAATTTATTTATTTATTTTTGGCTGTGTTGGGTCTTCGTTTCTGTGCGAGGGCTTTCTCTAGTTGTAGCAAGAGAGGGCCACTCTTCATCGCGGTGCGCGGGCCTCTCACTGTCGCCGCCTCTCTTGTTGCAGAGCACAGGCTCTAGACGCGCAGGCTCAGTAGTTGTGGCTCACGGGCCCAGTTGCTTCGCGGCATGTGGGATCTTCCCAGACCAGGGCTCGAACCCGTGTCCCCTGAACCGGCAGGCAGATTCTCAACCACTGCGCCACCAGGGAAGCCCTGTTTGGTTGGTTTTTTTAAGGGATCTGCTATCTTACCCAACAACTTGCGAGTATAAAGAAGGTTTTCTTGAGCTGCTCCTAAATTCATTCAAAATCTGTCTTTGATATGCCAGGCACTGGGGATTAAAAAGTGTAACAAAAGAGACAACATCTCTGCTCTCCAGAAACTGACAATCTATTGAATGAGACTGCGTCCAACGATTAAAATAAAGTGTGAACAATCTCTGGGCAGGACTCTAAGAGCACCTAAACTAGTCTGGATGACTGGTCAGGAAAGCTTCCTGAAAGATGACTTTTAGGCTAAAACCAGTCTGTCAAAAAACATAAGAAAGTGTTATAGGAGGCAGGTGGCAAAGTTAGTGTCATTTCTTCAGTTAGCAATTCTTAAGAAGTAGGGCATGGATATAGCACCAGACCTCAACATTATAATTAATGCTGGTAGGCAGAACACACTCCAAATCATATATAACAAGAGAGAGAGACTGTTCAAAAAGAATGTAAAATTGAATACAATTCTTTTGGTAAGCCACTGTTCTGATTTTTGACCATGAAAAAATGAGCTACTTCAAACTCACAAAGCCTAATTTTCCTGGGAAATAGTTTACCTCTGATAGCCTCTAATGGTGGTACTATCTTAAAGAGTCTGGGATGTTTGGGGACATTCTTGTGTTTTAAATCTACACCTTAGAAAATATCACAGGGAATTCCTTGGCCATCCAGTGGTTAGGACTCAGCACTTTCATTGCCATGGCCTGGGTTCAATCCCTGGTTGGGGAACTAAGATCCCACAAGTGGGGCCCGGCCAAAAAAAAAAAATCACAAAAAGGGGTTATACTGATGCAGCCAGAAAATCAATTCCTGGTTTACCTAATACTTCTTATTCAGTTATTCTAATAAGACACAATGCACTCTCCTATAGGGTTGCTGAGATCCAAAAATAGGGAGTTTCCAAATTATTTGCACTGTACTCTTTACTCAGCCCACAGCAATCATCTGTCTATTTATATTAATGAGTATACTCCTTATCATTTATTTTATTTTATTTCTTTATAAATTTATTTATTTATTTTTGGCTGTGTTGGGCCTTCGTTGCTGCATGTGGGCTTTCTCTAGTTGTGGTGAGCGGGGTCTTCTCATTGGGGTGACTTCTCTTGTTGAGGAGCACAGGCTCTAGGCAGGCGGGCTTCAGTAGTTGTGGCATGTGGGCTCAGCTGTTGTGGCTCATGGGCTCTAGTGTGCAGGCTCAGTAGTTGTGGCACACGGGCTTAGTTGCTCCGTGGCATGTGGGATCTTCCCAGACCAGGGCTTGAATCCATGTCCCCTGCATTGGCAGGTGGATTCTTAACCACTGCGCCACCAGGGAAGCCCCTCCTTATCATTTAATCACAGTTGTCAGCTCTGGAAACACCTTTGCTAAGGGAAAGCCTTTAAATACTGTAAAGCTTGTAGTATTGGGTTGACAACCAAGAATGTGCAGTGTGCTCACAGTTTCAGTAGGACAATGGAAGGTAAACTGTGGGCTCTAAGATCCATGCAGGGTAAGTGGAGGAAAAATCACCCCAAGGAGAAATCTACTATATAAGAAGATCTAAAAATTCTGCATACTCTTAAATTTTTTAATATTGTTTTATTTTATATATACATTTGCATATAATAAAATGCTCATATCTTTAATGTTCTTTTATATTCAGTTCTATGAGTTTTGACAATTGAATATATGTACCTGTGTAATAGCCACCCAAAACAATATATAGAACATTTCCATTACCCCAGAAAATTTCCTCGATCCCTTTCTTGGCAAATCACCTCCTCAACAAGAGCACTTTTTTGACTTCAAACACCAAAAATCAGTTTGTCTGTTTCTGGACTTCATATAAATGAAATTGTACGGTTCATATTCTTTTGCGTCTTTTTTCTTTTGCTTAACATAATCGTTTTGAGATCATCCATGTTGTTAACTGTGTCAGTAGTTCATCCTTTTTTTGTTATTGTAGAATTCCATTGTATGACTTGTCATAATTTGTTATCCCAGTCTCCTGTTGATGGACATTTGGGCTGTCTCCACTTCGGGGCTATATACAAATAAGGCTGTTATCAACATTTGTGTACAAGTCTTTTTGTGGACATATCTTTTCATTTTTCTTGAGTAAATACTTAAGAGTAGAATTGCTGGGTCATATGGTAGATGTATTTAGTTTAATTTTATAACAAATTACCAAACAGTTCTCCAATCTGGTTGTAGCATTTTACACTCTCACCTGCAATGAGAGTGACAATTGCTGTACTTCCTTGTCATCACTTATGGTTGTCAATGTTTTTGATTTTAGCCATTCTAGTGGGTGTGAAATGGTATCTTGTTATGATTTTAACTTGCATCTCCCTGATGACCTATAAATTCCAAAGTATTTGAAAATAACCCTTGGTCAAAGAATGTATCACAGGGGAAATTAGAAACTATTTTAAACTGAAGGAAAATGAAAAACAAAACATAACTAAGTTGTATGATACAGCAAAAACAGTGTGTTTTAAATGCTTTATTACAAAGTGCTTATATTGGGGAAAAAAGGAAAAGTGTTAAAATTGGTGATCTAAGCTCGTACCTTAAGAAACTAGAAAAGAACAAATTATATCCAAAATAGAAAAAAATAATGAATATAAATCAATAAAATAGAAAATGGACAAATGATAGAGAAAATGTAAGGTCAAAAGTTGGTTCTTTGGAGGGATTAATAAAATTGATAAATCCCTGGGACTTCCCTGATGGTCCAGTGGTTAAGACTCCATGTTTCCACTGCAGGGGGCAGGGGTTCGATCCCTGGCAGGGGAACTAAGATCCCCGCATGCCGTGTCACAAAAAAAAAAAAAAAAGATTAAATGCCTCAAACAGCATTTAAACACAATAAAAATGTAAGACTAAAATAGGCATATATTTTTTAAAAATTGATAAATCCCTAGCAAGATTTAGCAAGAAAAATATAGAGAAAACACAAATAACCAACATCAGGCATACAGAAAGGAACACCATTATATATATATTTTTAAATTTAATTAATTAATTAATTAGGCTGCATCGGATCCTAGTTGCAGCACGCGGGATCTTCATTATGGCATGCGGGATCTTTTGTTGTGGCACGCCGTCTTCTCTCTCATTGTGGCCCCAGGGCATGTGGGATCTTAGTTCTGCAACCAGGGATGGAACCCACATCCCCTACACTGGAAGGGAGATTCTTAACCACTGGACCACCAGGGAAGTCTCTGGGGATCCCATTATAGATGCTACATATAGTAGAGGAAAAATAAGATATTATGAGTAACTTTATTCTAATAAACTGGACGACCTAAATGAAATGTACAAATTCCTTGAAAAACACAACTTATCATAATGGACACATACATATGAAAGAAATTAAATTTATTATCAAACTCTTTCTGCAAAGAAAACTCCAGGGTCAGATGGCTTCACTGGTGAATTCTATCAAATAATTATTTAATGAAGAAAAAAAAAATCCTACACAAACTCATGCAGAACATAGAGGAGGAACACTTTCCAATTTATTTTTTGAGGCCAGAATAACGTTGGTATGAAAAGTTGACAAAGATATTACAAAAAAAGAAAATTATAAACCCTTATCCCTCATGAACATAGATGCAAAAATCTGATCAGTCTTTGATATAGCAATTTCATTCCTAGGAATTTATACCAAAAAGCCCTCTTAGAGTTGTACAAAGATCAACTACAGAATATCCACTATAGCAATATATTTTTTTCACTATAGCAATATACATTTTTTAAATTTGTTAATTTTACTTATTTATTTATGGCTGCATTGGATCTTCGTTGCTGCGCCCGGGCTTTCTCTAGTTGCGGCGAGCGGGGGCTACTCTTCATTGTGGTGCGCGGGCTTCTCATTGCAGTGGCTTCTCTTGTTGCGGAGCACAGGCTCTAGGCGCTCGGGCTTCCGTAGTTGTGGCACGTGGGCTCAGTAGTTGTGGCTCGTGGGATCTGGAGCGCAGGCTCAGTAGTTGTGGCACACGGGCTTAGTTGCTCTGCAGCATGTGTGATATTCCTGGCCCAGGGCTCAAAACCGTGTCCCCTGCATTGGCAGGCGGATTCTTCACCACCAGGGAAGCCCTATAGCAATATTTTTAATGGTAAAAATTGGAAACAACTTACATATCCCTCAAAATGTGACAAGTTAATTAAATATGATACATTTATATGATTGAATATGTAGCCATTAAAATATAGTAGAAATATGTCTTGACACAGGAAAATTCACCATATATTGTTTATTTTAAAAGTAAATTACCAAAAATTTCAGGTGCTTTCACCACACACACAAAAAATGAGGAGATAGAGATGTAGTAATCATATCACTGTTTATGTATATCAAATCAACATGCTGTATGCCTTAAGTACATAAATTTTTTTTAAAAAGGTAGATTACCAAATAGTAAAATGGCATGACCCTACATTTTCAAAGAAAAACATGTATATATATATAATGGAAAAACACTGAAAGGACATAAGCCAAATGCCAAAAATGGTTAATCATTGGATGATGGAAGTATGGTTGACTTTTATTTCCTTCCTTTTACTTATCTGTATTTCTTGCAACAAATATATATTACTTTTTAATACAAAAAACTTATTGCTGAAGACAAATTTTTAAAAATCTGACCAATGGGCATTTTTGTACCTCTCCCATCTCAGTTCTCAGGAAGAAAAGATTTAGGACTTTGGACTCTTCCTCTTCACCTTCAACCTAAAACCTATGCATCTTGGGCGACTGGACACAGCTTTTCCCTCCTTTGACTCACTAGGTCCATGGTGACCCTGCCCTATGGGTCCAGCCTCTACTCAGCAGATGAGGCAGTACAAGTTTTGCTGCTGATCTATTGTGTGACTTTTGGCAAGATCCTTTTCCTTAGGGGCTCCAGTTTCTCCTCTCTTAATCAATGATCTTCAAGGTCCCTTCCAGACAGAGGAAAGAACAGATTTAGAATCAGAAAACCTTGTGGGAGACTTGAGAATGTGGGCATCACCTCCCAGGAAAATATTCCTTACTATTCTTCCGTGTTTCCAGTGTCTCCAGACAGGTAAAAAGCACCTCCCAGCCCAGGCCTTATAAAACCAGTGAGCCTTATATTTCACTGGTCCTGGTGCAGGGCTCGACACAAGAGTAGTTGCTCAGTGAACTAGCTTTTTGCCTCCATCTTCTAAAAACAACCCCAGAATAGGTTTTCTAAGCTTGCTTTTGATGGTGATTTGAACGCAAGGTTGGTTTTAATTACTGGAGCACACGTTTTGCGAGTTTTTTTTTTTTTTCTCCCTGAGGTAACAGCTACATTGCTTACTTGTAACAATTTACCAAGCAGAGCACTTCTCCTGACATGCCAGTGGCTGAGACAGTCAAACTGTCTCTTAGCTGAGGCCTTCGTCGGAAACACCATCTCAGGGATGCCTGCGGCGTGCTTGTACAACCACATTCCCGCAGGTGCCCAGGCTGTTGCCACGCGGCTTCCAGGGAGGGATTTGACGAAACTCTCGACTTCAGGGAAGTCCCAGCTTTGCCACTGTGGAGCTGTGTGACCTTGGACAAGTCCCTTCCTCCTTCAGGAACATTGCAATGAACCTAAGTGCTCTTCCCGGGTCCGTCTATGCTCTGGGGATGGTCGGGTGATCTGAAAAACATTCACTTTTAACGTTTATTGATCTCAGATGTCACGCGAATGAGGGCCCACAGGTAAGGCACTCAAGGGTCGTAGCGAGCGAGCGAGCTTCTGCGACCCGCACCACAGGTCTCGCGAGATCCCCTCCTTGCGCTTCGCGGCGTCATCGTCTCGGCGGCCGTGGCGGCGACGGCGACAGCACGTAAGGTACTCACAGGGGCGGCCCGTATCCCTCCGCCGCCGGCGCGGCCCAGCCCTCCCTCCCCGGCCCGCCAATCCCCGCTCTCCCGACCTGCCCCTCGGCCTGGGCCCACCCCGCGCTCCGCCTGCCCCACCCCGGCGGCGCCGCCCGCCCGCGCGTCCCTCGGTCCACCTGCAGCAAGCAGTCCCTCCGACCGTCCGACCCAGAGGCGCTGGCCGAGCCCGAGGTCTGGGCTCTTGCTCCCTGGCGGAGGGATCCGCGGCGGCTGAGGAGGCGGCGCTGAGCCTAGAAGGAAGAGGCAGCTACCGCGGTGGCGGCGGCGGCGGCTCGGGCGGCAGCGCATAAAGGGGCCGCCGCCGGGTGATGCGGTGACCCCTGCAGCAGGCTTAGGAGCCGAGTGGGCCACGGCCCCAAGTCCGTCCCGCCGGACCCGCGCTCCGGAACTCCCCATCTTCTCCAGCCGACCCGCGATCACCGAGGCGGCCTCGCGCCCCCTCGCCCCTTCCCCGTCCCTCCTCTGACCCTGTTCCCGCCCCGGGCGTCCCGCCGGACCCGCGCTCCGGAACTCCCCATCTTCTCAGGCCGACCCGCGATCACCGAGGCGGCCTCGCGCCCCCTCGTCCCTTCCCCGTCCCTCCCCTGCCCCTGTTCCCGCCCCGGGGGCCGCCTCCACCTGCCTCCCACGATGGCTCTGAAGAGAATCCACAAGGTAAGCGGCCAGAGGTCGGCTGTGGCGGGTCGGGCTGCTGGGCGGGTCGGCTGAGCAGGCTGCGGCCTGCACTTCCCGCCGTCGCCTCCTCCGGGCTCGCAGCTTCTTTGGACCCGGCTGCCGGCGATGCCCCGGCCGGGCTGCCTTCACACCCCACTCCCAGTGATGGCGCCCACGGAGGCCCGGGCGCGCTGCCCGCGCTTAGGCCGGAGGTATGTTCGCCGGCTCAGCGTTCCTTCCCGGCCTCCTCTCTAGGCCCCGCGTGGTATGGAGTCCCGGGGCCTCTCCCCGGCTTGGGACTGCTGTGCCAGAGGGCCATTGTCCGGCCGTGCCGGGAGGGGGTGCTGGGACTGGGGCGTTGGGCGGCCCCATCGACGGAGGTCGAAAGGGCTCTATGCCCCATCTCTGCCCATAAAACCCCTACCCCCACCTGCCTAGGCTCCCTCCACAGAACCGCTTGAGCTTGGGGCCCGTATCTCAGACAGACTGAGGAAGCTTTTTTGTCCGATCCACAAATATTTCTGGAGTTCACTTGCCTCTTAGCGGCCGCACGCTTCGGTCCACTTAACTCGTCCAGAAACTGTTAAGAGTAGGAAGTTCAGGAGGAAATAAACATGACTTTTATGAGGCAGGAGGGAAGTAGAGGGAGAAGCGTTTTATTCTTTGAGGTTGCCAAATGTAGTCAGAAACTGACACTTCAGTTTGCAGGAATGGATTTAATAGAAAAACTGTTAAATTGTCAAGGGTAGAGGTAGAAACCTGAACATTGAAAACCACTGGAGAGAATTTCATAAAGTTTCCTTTTACATTCTCTTCGCAAAATGGATTTTAACGCTTAAATTAGGTGATATGTTCAGGGAGATCCTTTTAATGTAGAAGGTATTTTGCTACCTTTTTCCATTAGGAAGGATTTCTTTGCCCTTTAAGATGAAGGGTTATTTATTTGTAGTTGCCTCTACGGAGGTTTTTCTAATATTGCTTCTGGAGTATGGGCTTAGCTTAAAGTTTAGGGTTTTTTCCCTTCCCTTTAATATTGTAATCTCCTATTACCTCTCACTATCTTTTTTTCCTTCTTCTCAGAAGTGGGGAAGCGGCACTGGTGATTTTTGTTTGGTGTTTCACTTGGCTACTTGGAGAGGCTGTATTAAACCTCTAGCCAGTAAGAAGTAGATCCTGGGATTATCCATCCTAAAGGATGGGATAGAGATGCAAGGGGAATAGAACCAATTTGCACCTTGCCTTAAACTCAGTGAAAATGCAGGTTTGGTCAATTTAAACACCTCAGCTCAGCAGCTTGTCTTCGTTTCATTCTTGATCAAAGACCTTTAATGTGGAATTAATCCCAATGGTTACTGTAAATTAGGTTAGATCCTCACCAACTTCTTTTGACTTTGATTTCTATCAAATGAAAAAGGGCAGACTTTAGACAGTAAATCTACTAAAATGAAGCAGGTTATTTGTTAAAAGAAGCTTGAACTTTAAGCAAAGGTCTCTTAACCATTTAAGGGGCAGGAGCACCCTGAGGACAGGTCTTCCAAGTAAATAATACATATGCATTTTTAAGGCTTTAAGGTGTTATGAGATTTTAAAGACTAATTGAGAAGTTATCAATTTGAGATTATACATGTGGCCTTATTTTTAAAACCTGAAGAAGACTGAGTATAATGTGCTATCACTTACAGATCAAGAAATGTAGCCTTTAATCTCTACTCTGATATGTATGTTATGGAGGTTTTTTCAGAGAAGGAAATAGCACTCAAAACATGCATTTTAATCTTCTAATATCCTTGCCTCCAATAATATGATTTCTTTTGAATACTACATGTTCTCTAGATTTTCTCTAAAAGATGCCCTTATTAAAATTTTAATAAGGAAAATCAAGTGTAGACAATGATAATTTGAACTTTTAAAACTCAGTATTAACCTTTTTTCACCTGGTTTATAACCTAGAGCCATCCTCAAAGTATGGCTCAACTTCTGAGACTGCCAGGGATTAGAAAAATAAAATTTATTTTTGGTGTACATACTAGTCATAGTCAATAAGATTGTGAAAACAAAATGGAGATTTTTTTCCCCTAACTTTTTGTATGACACCAATTTTAAATTGAATGCAGACTTGGATAAGACCAGTCCTATCTCACCCTCAGCCCTAGTAAATGTATCTGCAATGGAATCCCCCAAAGACAGACTTGGCTTACATAATTGATCTTGGTCTTGAAACTTCCCAGTTACTATTCTCTGAGAAAATAGTTCTGCTTAAATACCTCTCAACTTCAGATATCATGAACTACTGCATCTGGGCTCTAATAAAATTTTATTAAGAACAAATACTTTTGACATGTGGCATCTTTAGGAATTCATTATCTTGTGTTTCATTGACAGAGGGAAATAGTGTTCTGTGAATCTGACAGTTCTTTAAATGCCATGACTTTTTTGGAAAAAGCTTTTGATGGATTTTATTTTGATATATACTTTAAGGTCAACTGACCTATGCTTTAACAGAGTTTACCAAAGAGGTTTCATTTTGAACATCCATTGTAGTTCTGTGCAGGGATTGGGACCCTTTGGGATTGTTCGTATCTGCACCAAATGGCCCCAGCCTGCTACGTTTTGAGGTTTTCTGCTGACATTATCAGTCTTCAGCTTTGATTTTGATGCTTTGAGTGTCTGCCTCTAGCAGCACCACCCCCAGCCCTTTTCCAGTTGGCTGCGTCTCATCTGTTGTGGGCTGGGAAACCAGATCACTGAGCTTATTAAAATTATGTCTAAAATAAGATCCAGTAGGCTCTGAGTGAAGAGGGCTTCATGTGTTCTGTGAACTGTGTGGTCTGACTGATCAGAGACCTTTTTTTACTTGCTTCCTGTTTTTCTTCTTTACCTTTGTTATACAGATGCAGGAAGCTTTTTGTTGCTCTTAGCGTGCCATAATATTGAAATACAAGGTTAATTTCTTTATTTTGAGGAAGAGTAAAAGGCTGAATATCATGATTCTTTGAAGAATTGAAGACAGACCAAAGTTAAGATACTAAAAAGCTCTTAACAATGATAGTGCCTTGTACATTTTAATGGTGTCGTGCTAGTTATAGTTAACATTTGGAATACATAGCTTTAATGCCAGGACTATCACTTGATTTACTGTATTTCTATGATTAAAGGTCTTAAGGCCCCTGAAAAGCCCAGTCAGTCAATTTTCCAGTAAAATAAAGATTTCAAACTCTGATGGCTAGGCAGGTGACCAAAGTGAGCAAAGAGAATTGGAGGGAGCTAGAAATTGCATGTGCTATTAGAAGAGGGCAGCTGCTATTCAGCTCCCTCCAAATGTTGCTATTGCCAGGATCTGTGCCCAAAGTTGCCAGATTTTTTTTTTTTAAGGGAAGCCACAAATCCAGATTTTTGGCAGCCAATTCAAATTAAAAACAACAAAACCAAAAGACACCACCACACTTCTTTGTAGATTGGTAGGCACCAGTTTAATATATGAATTAAAAATAACCGAAGATTGAGGTTCAGCAAGTAACCGGGAGTGTAAGGATTAAATCATTTAAACCATACTTTGTCTTTTTAAAAGTGTCAAAGTATTGTTTTTTGTAAATGGTTACAATTAAGTGTCAGTAGTTTTTTGTAAACTTCTAATTAACTTCTTCGGTGAAGTTTTGTATGGTTATAGTCATAGGAAAAGCCAATTTAGTAGATGCATTGATCCCATGGTAGAAGTTTACATCTTAACTCTTAACTTCATTGTGATTCTGTTTCATGTTATGAATCATCTTTCTGTAGACTACATACTTTCAAAATGTCTAAGATTGCCAGTTACCAAAGGGTGATTTTTAAGGATATGGGAAAGGAGTTGTAACATTGTAACAGTACTAATTTTATTTTAAGATTATTTTAAAATACTGTACTAGAAGCGTGATATACATTGCATTAATCTTATCAGAGGTAAGGATCCAGTGAATTCCAGTCAAAATGATGAAACAAATTAGCAAATAGTCTTGAGTATTTGGAACTTCAGTATAATAAATGGTTGACAGAAGATGACTGTTTGAATTAGTTTTATCTTGGAAAGCAGACATCCCTTTAATTAATTAATTAATTTACTTATTTATTTATTTGGCTGTGTTGGGTCTTCGTTGCTGCGCGCTGGCTTTTCTCTAGTTGCGGCGAGTGGGAGCTACTCTTCGTTGTGGTGCGTGGGCTTCTCATTGCGGTGGCTTCTCTTGTTGCAGAGCACAGGCTCTAGGCGTGCGGGCTTCAGTAGTTGTAGCACACGGGCTCAGTAGTTGTGGCTCACGAGCTCTAGAGCGCAGGCTCAGTAGTTGTGGTGCACGGGCTTAGTTGCTCCACGCTATGTGGGATCTTCCTGGACCAGGGCTCGAACCTGTGTCCCCTACCTTGGCAGGTGGATTCTCAACCACTGTGCCACCAGCCCCAGACATACCTTCTTACTCCAAAAGATAAGCTTCTTGAAATCTCAGGGAAGATTTTTTTTTTCCTTTAGAAAAGGATTCTTTGTTTCACAAAGGTTCATTGAATTGAGAAACTTTCTTTGGCTCTTGTGAGTTGCTATTTAAATATAATTTAAACAGCCGTCATTAACTTAATCTAGGGTTGTTTTTTTTTTTTTAAGTCTCCCAGTGTGTATTACTGTACTGCTGACTGACAAGGAGGAAGTTTTGACAAAGTCCAATTCTGGATATTTTAGTCCAGAGAGAGAGGGCTGCTAAAATATCCTAGGCAGTTCCCAGGATAGGAATACCTGACTCATGGCTGATGCTGCCAGCAACCTCTGCAGCCTCATCCCAGAAATGAAGGCGCACACTTGTTTTTTCTGTAGAAATAAAATTTTGGTGGTTAGGTTCCCGGACTAATCTTCAAAATCATGTTAAACTATGACATAGGAAATAAAGTACCATTTGTTCTTTGTCTGCACAGTCAAGTGAGATTTCAAGTAAAAGAATCATAAAATTTTAGCACTGCATCACCTCTCAGAGCTACTGTCTGAAAAGGCCATGTGATTTAGTAGGGCTGGATAAAGAACCTGGGTTTTTTGACTGTGCCCAGTGTCTTTTCTGGCAGGCCCTATACTCCTATGTAGTTGTTAGGTATGTAAATCCAGAGGATGCAATCTTTTTCTTTTGTTTGAACAATCGGATATTTAAACTATGCCCTGGAACCAGAAGATTTTTTCCTCAACATCTCTTCTTACTGTTGGAGAGGTGTCTATGAATTCCCTTAAAACTATGTAGATTTTTTTGGGGGAGGGGGCGGGTTTCAATGTTTTAATTCCAAAAAGCAGAAAAATAAGAAACTATGCAAATTTTGGATGTTCTGTCCTCCATATATCTTTCATCATAGTCAAATGGGTTTTTTAATCTTTCCAAAAGACTAAGAATCACTGTCCCGTCTCCTTAAACATTCTGTTTTAATCTCAGTAGGTGACCCAATTACCTGTTCTGTAGAGGAAATAGAAATCTGTGTGAATTCTTTCAAATTTCCTTTGAGGCCTTTAAAAAGAAAAAGAAAAACCAAACCCCACAGCTACCATCTTTAGAGTACTCACTCTGTATCAGAATGACTGAATCTTCTGAACAACCCTATGAAAATTCTGTTCTCCCCAGGTTGGAAGAGAAAATGGAGATTTGGAAAAGTAAACAAACTTGCCTATGATTATATGGCTATGATAGGAAAAGCCAGGATTCAAATGCATTCGATCTTGACTATGGAGCCAGCCATTGCTCCAAGTATACCTTAGTCATTGCTCTTCTTCCCTTTTGTCTCTGAAGAAGCTATACTTTACCCATTGCAAGCTAACTTTTACTTTTCATCCTATTCTTTTTGCCAGGTCCTTGCTCTCTAGTAATTGTCCCTGCTCTCCTAGTTCTAATCTGTTCTCTGACTCTCCTAAGCATCCAAACTTATCTAAGACTTTCCTCATCCTAAAAAAAACAAAAAACAAAAAAACTTTTAAACTCTCCTCTCCCCTAGAGCTGATTCCTTTCCTTCCTCCTCTTTATCCCTTCCATCTCTGGCATTTCAGTGCCAAAATTCTTGACAGAATAGCGTCTGTTCACTGTTCTGGGACTGTTCAGTAAGGTCACTGATGTTTACTTAATTGCCAAATTCAATGGATACCTCAGTTTTGTAACACTTAGTGTGATTATTACTCACATTATTACTCATTTCCCTTAACTTCTGATAAACTCTCTCCTCCTTTCTCATATCTAGTGTTTTAATAACGTTAGTATTTCCTAATGTTATTAGAACACTTTTCAAACTAATATTATTTATGGATACAAACAAAAGTTCAGGAAATAATGCACACTTGGATTAAAATTGACAGCACAAATGGCTGTCAATTAGGTAAACTAATTAACATAATCAATATATAATATCACAAGCACAAAAATAGGTAAATTACTTAAAAACAAAATATGTTAAGATAAAACATTATTCATTGTCATTTTGCTATAAAGTAACAAACACCTAAGGAATAGTATTTTAAGAAAATGAAAGGGATCCTCATCAGGTGCTGCATTAAATGTGTTACTCTTGGGAATTACCTGGTGGTCCAGTGGTTAGGACTCCACGCTTTACTGCTGAGGGCCTGGGTTTGATCCCTGGTTAGGGAACTAAGATCCCACAAGCCGCGGCATCGCCAAAAGAAAAGAACGATGTGTTACTCTGTATTGTTTTCATTATAGTATAATGTGAAAATTTGTTTCAGGAAGGTGCACTGCAACAAAAGAAAGAATTAAAACTGCATGTTTTTGGGTTTCCCTGGTGGCGCAGTGGTTGAGAGTCTGCCTGCCGATGCAGGGAACACGGGTTCGTGCCCCGGTCTGGGAAGATCCCACGTGCCGCGGAGCGGCTGGGCCCGTGAGCCATGGCCACTGGGCCTGCGCGTCCAGAGCACAGGCTCCGCAATGGGAGAGGCCACAACAGTGAGAGGTCCGCGTACCGGAAAACAAACAAACAAACCTGCATGTTTTGCAGTATTCATGCAATTAGGCTACTACCAACATTATTAATTGTCTCATGGACAGACAGATCACCTAATTAAAAAAAAAAGTATATGCTTTGCTCATGTTTATTTTAAAATAATCTGGTTTTTCGGACTTAAGAATCAAAGGACCCTGCTTTTCATTTAAAACTTTCATATTCTAGCTGTAAGTCCATGGGGAATGTAGAAATATTTAGTATTCAGTAAGCTTTGATTAAATAACTTCTCAAATATGTATTGAATTATGATAATAAACAGGATAGTTCACTGAAGTCAGGTAATACCCATGGTTAAATGCTGTTTATGCATCGGAACACAGATATAATTTGCTTTGTGGTGTGCAAGTTTCTTGAGGCCAATTATTGCTTTAAGTTCGTGGAAATATGTAGTATTTCTTAAAGACGTATTAAAAGTAGATAAAATTTAGGACAAAAATATTGCCATCTTTATTCCTATAATACATGTTAGTGTCTCATGAGAAATATTAGTGTAATTGAAACAGTTCTAATTGATCTTTCTCAGAATTATTTTCCTTTAGTCTTTGTGCTTTTCCTTATGCCTTCTCAACCCACCCCCTCCTTCTGAATTCTTTCTTCATCCTTGGAGATCCAACAGACCGCTTCTCTGTGAAACATGCCCCAGGCATGCAGGCAGTAGGGTTCTGCTGTAGAACTGTTTCTTAGTATGTAGACATGATTGATTATTACCCCCTCTAGACTGAGCTCTTCTGGGCAGAGTCCCTGTCTTACCCATTATATTCCCAGTACCTGATGCATAGTAGGCATTCAGTTTTTGCCAGCAACATTTAATGAATGTCAAAAGCAAGTGGTATGGTGGAAAAAAATAGTAGGATTTTGGAGCAACATGCCTACTGAGTCATGTTCTAACCCTGTGGCCTTAGGCAAGTTACTTCACTGATTTTTTTTTTTGGCCTCAACTTCCTTGCCTATAGAATGAGGATAGTGTCACGTACCCTGCAAGCCTGTGGGGGATGAGTAGAAAGAAAATATGGACCACATAAAAGATAGTTTTTAATATTAATTACCACTGGCTTAACTGCCCAGTAATGTTGACCCATGAAATTGGTAGAATCTTGAAATCTTAGGTGTCAGTGTTAAGTGTCTGTTTAGCATTTCACTTCATTGGTACCCCAACCAAAAAAGAAAAGGGAAAAAAATATACCCTGATGTTGTAAAGTGATGTTTTATAATATTTCTAAATGGAAAAAGGGACTGAGTTCCAAAGTTTTTCTTCAACAAAGTTCTAACTATTGTTATCTTAATACGTTTCCAATAAATGTGATATTTTTGTAAGCCTAGACGTGAAAACAATGCTCTTAACATAATCTTGTAATAGAAGTATCTGCTGCTGTCCTTTGAGCATGTCCCCGCACCACTTGTAGAACATCAGTGCCTATATAAGTGATAGCACTCCTTTGCCAACTTTTTAAGGGCGTATAGCAGATAAAACATTTGAAATCAAAGCTGAATTTTACAGAAGCTGCAGTGATAACAGTTTAGATATAGGTTTCTTAAAATAATAGTATGCTAATGGGAGTGAGTGATTTTCTTTAGATTAAATGTCCTCATTTATACCATCTGTATTAGTTTCGTAGGGCTGCTCTAATAAATTACAAAAAACTGAGTGGCTTAAAACAACAGAAATTTATTCTCTCACAGTTTTGGAGGCCAAATGTCCAAAATCAGCATACCTGCAGGGCCACACTCCCTCTGGAAGCTCTGTGGGAGGATCCTTCCTTGCCTCTTCCAGCTTCTGGTGACTGTAAGCATTCCTTGGTTTGTGGCGGCATCACTTCAGTCTCTTGCCTTCATCTTCACACTACCTTCTCTGTGTGCGGTCTTCTCTTTTATCTCTTATAAGGACACTTGATCTTACACTTAGAGCCCACCCACGTAATCCAAGATGATCTTATCTCAAGATCCTTAATTTAATTATGTTTACAAAGACCCTTTTTCCAAATAAGGTAACATTTACAGGTCCAAGGAATTAAGATGTGCCACATACCATTTTAGAGACCATTCAATGCAGTATACCATCTAATCCCCAAATTCTAATAAAGTGACTGCTGTAATTACGTTTGGGCTTTTCTGATTTTGTTTTTATCTTTCTAAAATTTTGAAACAATATCAAACCTACCAGGGAAGTTGCAAATACAATACCTAGAACATCTTTTTCTTTAACCATTTCAGAGTAAGGTGCCAACATGATGACTCATCAACCCCAAATACTTTAATGTGTATTTCTTACAAAATGGGCATTCTGCTACATAATCACAGTATAACCATCAAAATTAGGAAATTCCCATTGAGATACTACTGCTATCTAATCGTCAGACCCCAGTTAAGTTTTGCCCGTTGTTCCAATAATGTCCTTTATAGGAAAGAATCCAGTCCATAGTTACTTGTTGCATTTAGTTATCTATCTCTAGTTTTCTTTAATTCCTTAGTCTTTCCTTTGCTTCATGACCTCAACACTTTTTTAAAATTATAGTTGCTGGGCTTCCCTGGTGGCGCAGTGGTTGGGGGTCCGCCTGCCGATGCGGGGGGCGTGGGTTCGTGCCCCGGTCCCCGGTCCGGGAGGATCCCGCGTGCCGCGGAGCGGCTGGACCTGTAGGCCATGGCTGCTGGGCGTGCGCGTCTGGAGCCTGTGCTCCGCGGCGGTAAGGGGCCCGCCTACCGCAAAAAAAAAAAAAAAAAAGGATAGTTGCTTTATGACCTTGACACTTTTAAAGATGAGTCCAGTTATTTTGCAGAATGTCTCTCAGTTTGTGTTTTTCTGGTATTTCCTTGTGATTAGATTTAGGTCATGCATCTTTGGTAGGAATGTCACAGAAGCAATGCTATGTCTCTTTCTACATCCTATCAAGTGGTACATGATTTTGGTTGGATTCTTTTCATTCCGTCCTGTCAGGTGGTATACAATTTCAGTTTGACCCATTACTGAGAATTTTCACTTCCATCACTTGATTAAGGTGATATCTACCAGGTTTCATACTGTAAAGTTACTCTTTTTCCTTTTATAATGAGTAAATAATTTGTCTGGAGATGCTTTGAATATATATACTTCTTCTGTTTTTACTCTTTATCTATTGCTGCATAAGAAAATACCCTAAAACTTAGCTGCTTAGAACAGTAAACATTTATTATCACATAGATTCTGAAGACTGGGAATCTAAGAATGGCTTAAAGCTGAGTGGTTCTGGCTCAGGGTCTTTTTTGAGGTTGCAGCCAAGCTGTTGCTGAGGGTTGCAGTACTCTGAAGGCTAGAGGATCTCCATCCAAGCTCACTCCGTGGTTGTTGGCAGATCTCAGTTCCTTGTGGGTTGCTGGACTTACAGACTCATTTCCTCCCCACGTGGGTTTCTCCCACTCAGAGCTGCCTGAGTGTGCTTAAGACATAGCAGCTGGGTTCCCTCAGAGTGATCTAAGAGAGATAGAGCATCCAAGTGAAAGCCTGTAGTATCTTTTATAACCTAATCTCAGAATCGACAGGCGTACCATCACTTCTGCCATGTTCTTTTGGCCTCACAGATTACCCCTGGTACAGTGTGGGAGGGAAGACTGCACAAGGGTGTGAATACTAGGAGTTCAGGATTGTTGGGAGCCAACCTGGAGTCGGGGTGCCACACTGTTACTCAAAAATTTTAACTTATTCATTTTAAAGTTTATATTTGTATGGACTCATGATTTCCCATTTTATTCATGTGGGTTATAATAATTTATTATCATTTACTTTAATCCTCAAATTGTCCCCAATTTGCTTTTTTCCCAATCATTTGAGCACTTCTTTAAGTTCTGGCACAAAAAGATGTTTCCTGCATTTTCTTCTACTTTCCCTGTGCTAGCTCTGTAATCATCTGTTTTTCCAAGGATCCCTTGGTCTTTTTAGTGGTGAATGGTATTTAGAAACCAAGATCTGGATGCTTGGTATGCTCATTGCTTTTGGAACCTCACTGTTTCCAGGCTTTCTCAATGTAATCAGTGGATGTAGCTAGGGGAATATGTGTATGTGTAGATTTACTTTTCTCTCTATGTATCAAAAATCTTGAGTTCACACAGGTGCCTCTAATTCCAGTCCAGTACCATAGGGTTCACCCCTTATTTTTTCCTTTCAGTATTGGTATTCCTTTTCTTGCAGTGAAAAACCTGGCTTCCGTTAATGTCTTTACTCATGTGATCAATTCCCCTGTGTATAATCAACTTCCCGTTGCTGTGGCCCACCTGCATAGATACGATACTTTGTCCCCCTCGCTCCTAGTGGTGCCCTTCTTAACTCTGTCCTATCTTGGACATCCTGCACTGGGTCATGCCCATTCCCCTGTGGATAGCCTCACTATTTTTAAAAAACAAATTAAAATATAGGACTTGTTTGACATAAATATTTAGATTAAAAACTGTTTAAAATAATAATGCTAATTGTTACTTAAAACACATATGGAAAAATCAATCTAGTGATTGTGACCATATAGCACTTTTCCCAGTTAGGGAATATGGCATTTTCTATAGCCCATTTTTGGAAAAAACTAAAACCATAATTTTAGTTTAGTGTTATTATTATGAGACAATTTTGATAATTCTAGTAACCTGTATAAACTAGTCTCCATTCTTAGAAATAGTTGGAAAGAACCATAATTTAAAGTCCCGAAACTTAATCTTTTATTATGAAGTATTTTTATGTCTACAGAAAGTTTTAGATACTGATGTGACCAACACCTAGGTACTTAAGATCCAGTTTAAGATTCAGACCTACCTAATTTAGCTTCAGTGTTAAAGTTTAGTCAGGAGCCATGGCTTCTCTTGGTAATTTATGAGCTTGGGATCTTTGCATATATTTAGAAATATTCATGTTTTGATAAGGGTACATTGTTGTAAGTAATGGGGAATTACTTGTGAAACCTCCCCTACTTTACCTATTTGCATCAAGGCAATACTATATCATCACTGAATTTAGTAGTAGGCTAGATTCCTGTCCATTGAAAGATTATTTATACTTTAAGCATTGTGTTTCACCTTTGTTGACTAGAAATAATAAAATCCACTTTGAAGTAATTGAGCTTACCAGGAGTATATCATATATGCTGTGAGCTGTTTTTAAAATTGTGAATTGCCATGATATTTATATCCATTTCAAGGTTGACTTGAAATCATTTCCCACATGTTTAAAACACT
Organism: Physeter macrocephalus; assembly: GCF_002837175.3. Classification (NCBI taxonomy): domain Eukaryota; kingdom Metazoa; phylum Chordata; class Mammalia; order Artiodactyla; family Physeteridae; genus Physeter; species Physeter macrocephalus. Next base: position 135,678,845 of record NC_041221.1, read on the forward strand.
GATTAAATTGGTTTAAAACAGAAATTTGAATTCCTTTCAAAGAGAAATAGTTATACCATTTATTTTTATCACTACAGGGCAAATCTCTAATGAATAAAAATTTGTTTAACTTACAGTGACCATCCCAAAACATGCTTATGCAGTATTTTTTTTCAGTATATGTAAGTCTTATTTCAGTTCCTCTATTGTTGAACCTATAACTTGATATGAAAATTAAATTGTATGAGGTCACATGCAACATTAATACAAGGTTAAGAAGATTGTTCAGACTTTGAGGAACAACTTGAAGGTAACAATGTATTGGCATTTGGATCATGAACATGACTTGATCTAATCTGTGAGTGTCAGGTAGGACCACCAGTGTGGCACTCCTTTTACTCTTATAGTCAGTATTTTCATTGTCTTCTGGCTTCCAGTATTGTTGTTAAGTCCAAAACTATTCTGATTCCTGATCCTATGTATGTGACCACCTTCCTTTCTGGAAGCTTATAGATTTTCTTTGTCCCCAGTGTTGTGAAATTTCATGATGTTTGGTGGTGTAGGTCAGTTTTCACTTATTTTGCTCAACATTCAGTTGGTCTTTCTGAGTCTTTTTTTTTTTTTTTTTTAATATTTATTTATTTATTTATTGGCTGCGTCGGGTCTTAGTTGCAGCACGCAGGATCTTTCATTGCGGCACACGGGCTCTTTGTTGCAGCGCACGGGCTTCTCTCTAGTAGTGGCATGCAGGCTCATTAGTTGTGGCTTGTGGGCTCTCTAGTTGCAGCACTCAGACTCCAGAGCACGCAGGCTTTGTAGTTGTGGCACATGAGCTCTCTAGTTGTGGCATGCCAGCTCCAGAGCGCGTTGGCTCTGTAGTTGTGGAACGTGGGCTCTCTAGTTGTGACGTGCAGGCTCAGTAGTTGCGGTGCACAGGCTTAGTTGCCCCTTGGCATGTGGGATCTTAGTTCCCTGACCAGGAATTGAACTGGCGTCCCCTGCATTGCAAGACCGCTTCTTAACCACTGGACCACCAGGGAAGTCCCTGAGTCTATCTATATGGATTTGCTTATTCTGGACATTTTACGTAAATAGAATCATACAATATGTGACCTTTTGTGTCTGGCTTCTTTCGTTTAGGCATAGAGTTTTCAAGGTTTAGCCAAGTTGTATGTATTAGTAGTTAATTCCTTTTTATGGCTGAATAATATTCCATTGTATGAATTTACCACACTTTCTTTTTCCATTCATCAGTTGATGGGCATTTGGGTTGTTTTCATTTTTTAACTATTAAGAATGATACTGCTATGAACATTTATTTTAAAATTCTTGTGTGAACATATGTTTTCATTCCTCTTGGATATATACCTCAGAGTGGAATTGCTGGATCATATGGTAAATTTATTTTTAATTTTTTAAATTGTTTCCTTCTAAGAATTTTATAGTTTTAATTCTTACATTTAGGTCTTTGATCTGTTTTTTCCAATTTTTTAATTGTTGTAAAATACATTTAAGATTTACCATTTTCATCATTTTTAAATATACAGTTCATTGGTATTAAGTATATTTGTATTGTTGTACAACCGTTACTACTCCATCTCCAGAACTCTTTGTTTTTCAAAACTGAAAGTCTGTAACCATTAAACAGTGACTCCTCATTTCTCCCTAGCCTTTAAGCACCCACCATTGTACTTTATCTCTCTATGATTTTGACTGGGTTCCTCATAGAAGTGGAATCATACAGTATTTCTCTTTTTGTGACTGATTTATTTCACTTAGCACAGTGTCCTCAGGGTTCATCTATGTTGTCAGAGTTTCCTTCCTTTTTGAAGGCTATTTACTATTCCGTTGTATGTATATACTGTATTTGCCTATCCATTCATCTGCTGTTGGACACTTGGGTTGTTTACACATTTTAGCTATTCTGAATAATTCTGCAGTCAGCATGGGTGTATCTTTTCAAGACGCTGCTTTCAGTTATTTTGGGTATATACCTAGAACTGGAATTGCTGGATCATATGGTAATTTTATTTGTTTGTTTATTTATATATTTTTATTTATTTATTGGCTGTGTTGGGTCTTCGTTGCTGCCTGTGGGCTTCTTCTCTCTAGTTGCAATGAGTGGGGGCTACGCTTCATTGCGGTGCGCGGGCTTCTCATTGCGGTGACTTCTCGTTGCAGATCACCGGCTCTAGGCGCGTGGGCTTCAGTAGTTTCAGCACGCAGGCTCAGTAGTTGTGGCACGTGGGCCCTAGAGCACGCGGGCTTCAGTGGTTGTGGCTCGCAGGCTCTAGAGCACAGGCTCAGTAGTTGTGGCTCATGGGCTTCAGTGTTTGTGGCTCGCGGGCTCTAGAGTGCAGGCTCAGTAGTTGTGGCGCACGGGCTTAGTTGCTCTGTGACATGTGGGATCTTCCCGGACCAGGGATCGAACCCATGTCCCCTGCATTGGCAGGCGGATTCTTAACTGCTGTGCGACCAGGGAAGTCCCTGGTAGTTTTATTTTTAGTTTTTGAGCAACTACCATATTGTTTTCCACAGTGACTACGCCATTTTACATTCCCCCTCCCCCACCACCGTGATACATAAGGGTTCCAATTTCTCCACATCCTCACCAACATTTACTATTTTCTGTTTTTGTTTTCGGTTTGTTGGTTGATTGGTTGTGTTTTTAAATAGTAACCATCCTGATGGAATGAGATAGTGGTCTTTGATCCATTTTTAATTTAATTTTTGTATATAGTGTGAGGTAGGAGTCTAAGTTCATCTTTTTCATGTGAGTATCCAGTTGTCCTAGCACCATTTGTTGAAAAGACTGTTCTTTCCCACATTGAATTGTTTTGGCAGCTGTGTCAAAAACCAATTGGCCATAGATGTATGGGTTTATTTCTGGACTCTCAATTCTGTTCCATTGACCTATGTCTGTTCTTACGCCAGTACCATACTGTGTTGAATACTGTCGCTTTGTGTTAAGTTTTGAAATCAGAAAGTGTGAATCCTCCAACTTTGTTCTTTCCCAAGATTGTTTTGGTTTTTTGGATCCCTTGCTTTCCCATATGAATTTTAGGTTCTGCTTGTTGTTTTTTTGTTTTTGTTTTTTTTGTGGTATGTGGGCCTCTCACTGTTGCAGCCTCTCCCGTTGCGGAGCACAGGCTCCGGACGCGCAGGCTCAGCGGCCATGGCTCACTGGCCTAGCCGCTCCGCGGCATGTGGGATCTTCCCGACCGGGGCACGAACCCGTGTCTCCTGCATCAGCAGGCGGACTCTCAACCACTGCGCCACAGAAAGCCCTGTTGTTTCTTTTTTTAAGAAAAAGGCATTTGGAATTTTGATGGAGATTTTGTGGGATCTGTAGATAAATTTGGGGAGTGTCTGAACTAGTCTTCCTATATTTTCTTTTCTATCTTTTATCTACTTTTTGAAAGACTTTGTCATTCTCAGAATGTTTGCTTGCTTGTTTAAGGATTCTGCTCTTGTTTCATAGAAGTAGTAGCTTCTCTTAGCTTTAAGGATATCCATGGTAGTTTTTCTTTTGTTTTGACTTTTTCTTCTTCCTTCATGGTCTTTGTTTTCTCCTGCTTCTTTTTTTCTTCACATTATTTTGGTCTTTATCTTTCATGTTGAAGATGAATCATGTTGAAGATAGCCAGTATCCTTCATTGTCAGTTGTTTATCCTTATTTTAGACTAAAACACTGATTAAAGGGTCTGAACATGTGGGGGTGAGGTTTGGCAACTCTGGGACTTAATTTATGGTTTACTGGCAGGACTGTTTCTCCAGATGAACCACTGGTGTCCGTGAATTGTATAGATCTTTATCTTGTGCTGGTCAGTTTTTCTTGAGAAGAATCTTTTAATCTCCTGCCTGGAAGGTACAGGCAAAGCTTCCAGTGTTCTCAGGACCATTTGGAACAAAGTGTGTATGTAAACATTTGCTTAACCTTCCTGATTTCCATACATCATCCATGCCATTGACTGTGCTTAGTGTCCCTCAGTCCTGAGAACTTATGTTGTATCCTCTCTGGAGAACAAACCTCTGGCTTGCGTGGATGGGAAGGACATTCACTGGTGGCATCAAGGAATTGATCTAGATATCACTTTTAGTTTTAAGTTTTAAAGTTTTATTTTTATTAGTTTTAAGATTTGTACCCATAAACAACATATAATACTGTTTTGGATGTTGCCAAATTTACATAGATGTCGTCAAAATTTACATAGATGTCTTGGAAATGTATACATTTTAAATAACATGCATTTTCAATGAATACAAATATGCCAACAATATATCTTATAATTTATTCCCCCTATAATAGACATTTGTTTCCAAGTTTTTACTACTACAGATACCAAAGCATCAATATCCCCATACAAATCTCTTGGTGCACATAGGTGAGAGTTTCTCTTAATAGTCAGTAGAATTGTTTGGTTATAGAGTCTGATGCTTTTTAGTTTTGTAAGGTAATGCCAAATTGTATGGAAAAGTTTTTAGACACCCAACTATAGAATATGAGAGTTTTTAATTAACTTTTTTTCTTTAAAATTTTTCATTGTTATAAATATAGCACACTATATAAAAGTACACAAAACAGATGTCTAATAAACTTCAGTGAAATTTTCAAGCATATCCAAACATTGAGTATTCTATAACATTTCACCATGTGACCCATCACCCATCATTTTGTGTTTATTCTTGATTACCTCTTCCACCCTTACTGGATTATTTTAAACCCAATCCCAAATGTCATATCATTTTATCTGTAAATAATTCAGAATGTATTACTGAGAGATAATGCAGTGGTTCTCATTTGGGGTGGTTTTGCCCACCAGGTGATGTTTGGCATTGTAAACATTGTTAATTGTCACAGCTGGGAGGCTACTGGCTGCTACTGGCATCTAATAGATAGAGGCCAGGGAACTACTGAACATCCTACAATGCAAAGGACAGCCCCCCACAGCAAAGAATTATCCTGCCCCAAATGTCAGTCGTTTCCCAGATTGAGAAACCCTGAGATAAGGAAGTCTGAGGTACTTTCAATGGTTCTTCTGGGACACATGCTATTGTATTACGCCAAAATTTATATTTCTAGGAATTGTAACTCTGAAAGAACAAGCACTTGAAAAGTCATAAAATACAAAACCCCTGTGGATCTTACTGTCTTTATGTAGCTGTTAAAAGTATCGGACATTTACATATTTTTTATTTTTATTATTTTTTAAAATTTATTTTATTTATTTATTTTTGGCTGTGTTGGATCTTTGTAGCTGTGCGTGGGTTTCCTCTAGTTGTGGTGAGCGGGGGCTATTCTTTGTTGTGGTGCGTAGGCTTCTCATTGCGGTGGCCTCTCGTTGCGGAGCACGGGCTCTAGGCACGTGGGCTTCAGTAGTTGTGGCACGTGGGCTTCAGTAGTTGTGGCACGTGGGCTCAATAGTTGTGGCTCATGGGCTCTAGAGCACAGACTCAGTAGTTGTGGCACATGGGCTTCATTGCTCCGCGGCATGTGGGATCTTTCTGGACCAGGGCTTGAACCCGTGTCCCCTGCATTGGCAGGCGGATTCTTAACCACTGCGCCACCAGGGAAGTCCCTACATGTTTTTTAAATAGTTTGTGATTTTCTCCTAGATCAATATGTAACGTTTAAAAATGGTTGCTCTCTTTAAATTTAGCTAAGATGGGTAGCTGATTATTTACCTTATTATTGAGGTTTTAGGTAAATATATATACCTGCTAAGATTAAATATTATTTGGTGTTATAAAGGACCTTGAGCAAAATACTGGGATGCCAAATCTGAAGGGATATGGATCACTTGAAATAAACTACTTTTGTCATGACTTTACCCTTTAACAGTATTTTAAAATATTAAAAATATTTCTCTTGGGCCAGTAGCTTTCAGTAGCAGGGTAGTTTGTGGGGAGGTTGTGTGTGTGTGTGTGTTTGTTTTAGTATTTAGCAAAATTAGAAATTTGGTATTGTTTTGCTGAGAAACTGGTATGGTGATAATTGTTGGAAGGATCTATTATTGAGCCTATTATCTTAAGAGACTACATAGGGGTATTTATCAATTAGCTTTGCTGTGTAACAAATGACTCCAAAACTGAAAACAGCAGTGATTTATTATTTCTCAGGATTCTGTATTGACTTGGTGGTTTCGTTTCATGTGTTATCAGCCAGGGTTATCCCTGTGGCTGTGTTCAGCTGGCATCAGGGTTAGAAGATCCAAGAAGACCTCTCTCACGTGTCTGGGGCCTTGTTGCTGACTATTGGCTGGAATGTGCTCCACTGCCCCCCAAATGGCCTTTCCAGCAAGATAGCCTGGACCTCCTATGTGGTGGCTTAGAGCTATGAAAGAGCAGGAAGAAAACTGTTAAGCCTCTTAAACACTAGACTTGTCACTGACATGGTGTCATATTTATTTAATTTTTTTTTTTGGTCAAGCAAGATCCAGGCCAGCTGGGATTCAAGGGGAAGGGAAGTAGACTACTTCTTGATAAGAGGAGTGGTATGTTCTTACAGGGAGGGGAGGAATTGTTGGCACCCATCTTTGGAGATTGCTTACTGCGGGGGAAGTTGTAGTAAGTTTTGTCTTAGTACTAACATGCTTCTTGGATAAGGTCACCTGTTAAAAATTTAATTCTGTAATAGAATTTTGCTTCTTTGGATTCATTAAAAACAGTTCTAAATGGTTGGGTAATATTAAGTTAACATTTTTTCCAAATGTTAATTCAAAGAAATTTTTTATGAAGATTTGTTTGGCCAGTCAACAGGAGGAGGGAAGAAAGGAAGAGTTAGAGGGTAAGGGAAAGGCTTGTTGGATGTGAAATCTAAAAATGTGATTGTTTTGAGGAGAAGTATAATCATTTACTTGGGGCCTTGCCTTTTCCTGTCAAAATAAACTTCATAAGCTGCTTTGTTTATTTTTTTTTCCCCCCAAATTTATTGAGATATAATTGACACATAACATTGTGTAAGTTTGTTACACAGTGTGGATTAGATACTTACATATTGCAAAATGATTACCACCATAGTGTTAGGTAGCACCTCCATCATGTCCCATAATTCTTTTATTTTATTTTATTTTTTATTTATTTTTTGGCTGCACCAGGTCTTAGTTGCGGCATGTGGGATCTTCATTGAGGCACGCAGGATCTTTCATTGTGGCGTGTGGTCTTCTCTTTAGTTATGCCATGTGGGTTTTTTTTCTCTCTCTAGTTGTGGCACACAGGGTCCAGAGCATGTGGGCTCTGTAATTTGCAGCACACAGGCTCGCTAGTTGAGACGCATGAGCTCAATAGTTGTGGCAAGCCGGCTTAGTTGCCCCGCGGCATGTGGGATCTTAGTTCCTTGACCGGATCGAACCCGCATCCCCTGCATTGTAAGGCGGATTCTTTACCACTGGACCACTAGGGAAGTCCCTATGTCCCATAATTATTATTTCTTTTTTTGTGGTGGCAACATTTTAAGATCTCTCTTAGCAAGTTTCAAGTACATAATACAGTATTATTAACTATAATTACCATGTTGTACATTAGATCCCCAGAACTTATTTATCTAATAACTGGAAGTTCGTACTCTTTGGCCAACATCTCTCCGTTTTCACCATCTCTCCCCCCCACCCACAAGTTGCTTTGTTTAGCTTAGTGCTGGAGACTAAGGAAAAGGAATTAAAAAGATAGGATGTAAGTGTTCTGAAGAGCCATGTATGTCCTGGGCTTAAACTATTTCTTTCTCGTAGCATTAAAATATAATCACTAGGCTCTTTTGAGTTTTTACCTGGTATTCTTTAAGTTTTTCCTATAATATAAGACTTTAAAAGTCTAAAGACCATGGAGGTGGCTGCCTTCTTGGTTGCCTGTCTATTCTGGAAAGTGTTGGATAAAATTGAGTCATGGGAAGGAATAATTTTATATTACCAGGCTTGTTCTTACTGAGACACTCACATAACTCATGATCTTGATAACTAACACACATGAGGCCGACTAGGCTGGGGATTTTTTTTTTACTTGATTGATTATGTTTTCATACTTTTCCTATTACCATACCAAAGAACAGCTTCTGCCTGCCATCTCTTCTTTGTTAATAGCAAAAGTGCTCTCAGAATCCTCAGGTAGCACCACTGTAATGATTATATGGGTTAAACATTCCCTGTAGGTTTATTGGTCAGATCTGCCATATCAAAAACTGCTTACAAGAACTGCTTTGTTCTTAATATCAGGAATATAAAATGTTTTTGAAACAGGTAACAGTACCAAACCTTTCTCCAGCCTAACTACGGACTTGAATTTCTGTTTGGCCCTTCCCCAACCTTTGCTGCAGACAAAATGGAAATCCTTTTAGGCTGTGAACTTCATCATAGCAAAACAGAAACTGTTCATTTGTCTTATTGTCATGGTGCTGTAATATATTCCCCCAAGACAGTAGTAAATGTTTCTATTACTGTGTAGAAGATACTTGATTAAATGGCATCTCAAGTGATTTTAGTGTGGACAGAGAGCTCCTATCTCTAGGCTTACATAAAATGTAACTTTGAAAGGACATTTCTTCAGATGTACCTATTCACACTTTTATTAATACTGTTTAGTGTCTTGTTTTGGAGGTTGGACTGTTCCAGGGAGATGCAAAAATCTGTTGGTGTTTGAATAGTTGTTCTAAGATGTAATCCCAGGCTTAAGAATTGGTTCTGTGTGTGTGGTTTTTTTTTTAAACTTGAATTGTGTTTTCTATGCTTTGATTCATCGCATGAGACAGTTTTGCAAGTATGTAGCAAGTCTTCTAGCATAATAAAATTTAACAGCTTGCTTGACGATTGGTCACCTGTCTTATAGAGACTGTCAGTCTATAGGAAGACTGATTTAACTGTGGGTAGATTCATCATCTTGAGCTCCTTAGGTTAGTGTTGGAGAACTTGTGAAACAGAAACTGTGCTTTGGAAGAGTGAAGAGTGAAGTCCATGAGAAGTGTTATTTTTAAATTTCAAGGATTTACAGTTCTAGGTGAATAGTTTTTATATATTTCAAAACATCAGAGTACCAGAACTTAACCATATGCTACTTACTAAAAATAGTGCATGTGAGTTATTTGGGAGGTGGGGAGCACATAGTTTTACAGGGTATAATGAGAAAAGGGATGTCTTTTTTTACCTCTTTTTAAGGTCTTCATTGTCCTGCCACTTTAAGTAGCCCAGAAGCACACCAAGATAATGATATTACCGTTTGTTTGGTTTTTTGTGTTTTTTTGTTTGTTTGTTTGTTTTTTTGCAGTACGCAGGCCTCTCACTGTTGTGGCCTCTCCCCTTGCGGAGCACAGGCTCCGGACGCGCAGGCTCAGCGGCCATGGCTCACGAGCCCAGCTGCTCCGCGGCATGTGGGATCCTCCCGGACTGGGGCACGAACCCGTGTCGCCTGCATGGGCGGGCGGACTCTCAACCACTGCGCCACCAGGGAAGCCCTGTTTGGTTTTTTTTTTAGTAAGGAAGAGACGTGAAAATATTTAAGAATGTTTTAAGAATGTTTAGAAATCTTCAGGAATGCTAAGGAGGACCCTGTATAGCAGAAGAGCTTCAGGATCTAGGATGTGAGGAAGAAAAGGCTCTCTCTGTCTCTGGTAACCCTATTCATTCATTCAACACATGTTTATAGAGCATGTATTCTGTGCCAGGCACTATTCTAGGCACTTAGGATAAATGAGTAAATGAAACAGAAAAAAAAAATCTCTGCCCTCGTGGATGTTATATTCTAGTGGAGGGAGATAGACACTAAACAATAAACATAATAAGTAAATTATATTGTGTACTAGGAGGTAAAAGCACTATTTTTAAAAAGTTGAACATGGTAAGTGAGATGAGTGATGCTGGAGGGCAGTGGGGATTGCAGTTTTAAATTGGATGGTAGAGGAAGTCTTCATTGAGGCTCCGGACGCGCAGGCTCAGCGGCCATGGCTCACGAGCCCAGCTGCTCCGCGGCATGTGGGATCCTCCCGGACTGGGGCACGAACCCGTGTCGCCTGCATGGGCGGGCGGACTCTCAACCACTGCGCCACCAGGGAAGCCCTGTTTGGTTTTTTTTTTTAAAGCTCTTGTTTTTCTTTTTTTTTTAAATTAATTAATTTATTTATTTTTGGCTGCATTGGGTCTTCGTTGCTGCACGTGGGCTTTCTCTAGTTGCAGCAAGTGAGGGCTACTCTTCGTTGCGGTGCGCAGGCTTCTCATTGTGGTGGCTTCTCTTGTTGTGGAGCAGGGGCTCTAAGCGCGCAGGCTTCAGTAGTTGTGGCTCACAGGCCTTAGAGTACAGGCTCTAGCTGTGGCGCATGGGCTTAGTTGCTCTGCGGCATGTGGGATCTTCCTGGGCCAGGGCTCAAACCCGTGTCCCCTGCATTGGCAGGCGGATTCTTAACCACTGTGCCACCAGGGAAGTCCCACCGTTTGTTTATATCCCCATTTTCTCAAGCTTGGGACTATGGTACATGGTGATTAGTGCTATAGAAGAGTTCTTTAGGTTTCTAGTTTGGTATGTAGTTGTTAACTGAGGTGGAATTGGCTGGTGTAGATCCTGGTTATTCAAATGCCAGGAAGGGAGCTCTTTTCTTAGCATTCCAGTATTTTCTTTGGAGCTTAGTGAGCGCTGGAATCTTTTGGCATAGATGCTCCACCATCTATCTATTAGCACATAGACTCTTCCCATCTACCTGGCTATGTGCCACACTTGTTTTGGAATCAGAGTATTGAAGAGCACTAACCACTGCTTCAGTAATCAAAAGGAGAGGTAATTTCAGATCTGACAGAGACCCTGCATGGAGTCTAACCTGTCCCAACAACTTAGCTACCAGTGATCATCAGTTCCAGAAGCAAGAAACAGCTATTTGCCTGTTTTGCTTTTGTTACCATGTGTACCACGCTAATATTTTTGTCCCCTGACTTTCTACAGAAGTAGTCTTCTGGAAGAGTTGTGATTTTCTTATCTTAACTCTGTTGTTTACTCAACCATCTTCTACTTTGGCCTTGACTGCTAAAATTTTAAACTTGTTCCTTGTTAGGTATATGATCCCGTGGCTGCAGTATCAGTATATTACTGCCTTCCCAAGTGCCTTACTTCATTGAATCTAAGACGCTATTGGTTGAAAGACATACTACTAAGAAAGAAAAGGTATTGCCAGTTAAGCTGACATACCATTGATTGTAGTACGCAGTTTGATTTCAAGTATATTAAAGAAAAATGTTAAAATCAATGAAAGTTGGTATTATCTTTCTCTACGTACTTAAAATTACTGTGTGTAATTGTAACAATCTGTTCTTCAACAGATATTTACTGGGGACTCCCCCTGGACCAGGGGCTGTGCTGGAGGTCAGGTCCCTATTTGTCATTGGGTTGAGAGACATTAAGTAATCACACATATAATATAAACCAGCATGAGTTGCTAAGGCAACTTGCACTTTTCCATCGTAGTGTTTAACAGGAAATGGAATGGAAATAGGGGAGAAGGGCTTCTAGGAGACCTGTCTCTAAGCACAACATTTACGTGAAGAATAAAGGTGCATGGAGTTGGGGTGGGGTGTGCAGAGTATTCCGGGCAAACTGTTCCTAGAGTCTTAGACTAGTTAAATTAAAAATTTAACTTTTTTTTTTTTTTTTTGAAATTTTATTTATTTATTTTATTTTTGGCTGTGTTAGGTCTTCGTTTCTGTGCGAGGGCTTTCTCTAGTTGTGGCAAGCAGGGGCCACTCTTCATCGCGGTGTGCAGGCCTCTCACTATCACAGCCTCTCTTGTTGCGGAGCGCAGGCTCAGTAGTTGTGGCTCGCGGGCCTAGTTGCTCCGCGGCATGTGGGATCTTCCTGGACCAGGGCTCGAACCCGTGTCCCCTGCATTGGCAGGAGGATTCTCAACCACTGTGCCACCAGGGAAGCCCTAATTTTAATTTTTAAAAGTTAAATTTTTAGGGCTTCCCTGGTGGCACAGTGGTTGAGAATCCGCCTGCCAATGCAGGGGACACGGGTTCGAGCCCTGGTCCAGGAAGATCCCACATGCCGCGGAGCAACTAGGCCCGCGAGCCACAACTACTGAGCTTGTGAGCCACAGCTACTGAAGCCCATGCGCCTAGAGCATGCTCCACAACAAGAGAAGCCACTGCAATGAGAAGCCCCCGCACGCCACAAATAGAGAAAAGCCCATGCACAGCAACGAAGACCCAATGCAGCCAAAAATAAATAAATAAATTAATTAAATTAAAACAAAAAAATTAAAATTAAAAGCTAATTGATTAAGAAAAAAGTTTTGAAATGAGTAAATGGTAGTTGATGTAGGTAAAATGAGGTCTAGGAAAGGTTCTTGATCTTCAATAATGAACAAAGAATATTGTCTTTAATTATAACAGAACATTTCCACCTAAGTGGTTGCTGCTGAAGTGCTCAAAAAAAACGAACTCCTTGTTCTCTGGTGTTATCCAGTCTCACTCAAAAACACCTATTCCATGCATGTTCAGTAATTAAATCTTAGTATACTGTTTGTCACTGTAGACTTTCTCTTTCCTGACACTATAGGTGATTAGGCTGAATTGGACTGGACTTCCCCTTGCAAGTTGTTTATGTGCTTTTGTTTATCATCTCATTTGCAAGTGTTTGAGCATCAGTTCTGCTTGGTGTGTACTGTGCTAGGCATGCTAGGCATTCATTCATCCACCCATTTAGACATTTGAGTGTCTCTTGTGTTCCAATCTAGGAAATGCAGTAAAGAATATGATTTACCTTGTCTCTAACTGAAGGGATTTAGAATTAAGCATTCAAGGGGTTGATGCAAGGGTACACAAAAGTTTGGTAGTTGTGGAAAAAAAATTGATCGCAAGGTATTACTATATCATACCATATATGATACTAGATTTGTATAGTATAGTTAATAAACAATAAGCTGCTTGGAGAAAGAAGGAAGTCCCTGGGGAATAAAAAAGATTATTTTTCATCCTAAAAAAGCAGTGTGTGAACAGTAATCTCTCTTTTTTTTTTTTTTTAATCTTTATTGGAGTATAATTGCTTTACAATGGTGTGTTAGCAGTAATTTGTTTTTTTGCGGTACACGGGCCTCTCACTGTTGTGGCCTCTCCCGTTGCGGAGCACAGGCTCCGGACGCGCAGGCTCAGCGGCCATGACTTACGGGCCCAGCCGCTCTGCGGCTTGTGGGAT
>NC_041221.1:135691996-135695776 GCF_002837175.3 Physeter macrocephalus
TTTTTTGCGGTACACGGGCCTCTCACTGTTGTGGCCTCTCCCGTTGCGGAGCACAGGCTCCGGACGCGCAGGCTCAGCGGCCATGGCTTACGGGCCCAGCCGCTCTGCGGCATGTGGGATCTTCCCAGACCGGGGCACGAACCCATGTCCCCAGCATCGGCAGGCAGACTCTCAACCACTGTGCCACCAGGGAAGCCCAGCAGTAATCTTTTTAATTGGAAGTGTTTAGCGTTGATGTGTTTTAAAATCATAACTGTGCTATTGTGAAGATAGATAACAGTGAGCTGGGGTCTAGCCTTTTTAAGACATTTTTTTAATAGATCTTTATTGGAGTATAATTGCTTCATAATACTGTGTTATTTTCTGTTGCACAACAAAGCGAAGCAGCCATATGGATATACATGTCCCCATATCCCCTCCCTCTTGAGCCTCCCTTCTATCCTCCCTATCCCACCCCTCTAGGTCATCACAAAGCACCGAGCTGATCTCCCTGTGCCATGCTGCTGCTTCCCACCAGCCAACTATTTTATATTCGGTATGTACATATGTCGATGCTACTCTCACTTTGCCCCAGCTTTGCGCTCCCACCCCATGTCTACAAGTCCATTCTCTATGTCTACCTCCTCTAAGAGTTTTATAGTGTTCGGTCTTACATTCAGGTCTTTAATCCATTTTGAGTTTATTTTTGTGTATGGTGTTAGGGAGTGTTCTAATTTCATTCTTTTACATGTAGCTGTCCAGTTTTCCCAGCACCGCTTTTTGAAGAGACTGTCTTTTCTCCATTGTATATCCTTGCCTCCTTTGTCATAGATTAGTTGATCATAGGTGTATGGGTTTATCTCTGGGATTTCTATAATGTTCCATTGATCTATATTTCTGTTTTTGTGCCAGTACCATATTGTCTTGATTACTGTAGCTTTGTAGTATAGTCTGAAGTCAGGGAGTCTGATTCTCCAGCTCTGTTTTTTTCCCTCAAGATTGCTTTGGCTATTCAGGGTCTTTTGTGTCTCTATACAAATTTTAAGATTATTTTGTTCTAGTTCTGTAAAAATGCCATTGGTAATTTGATAGGGCTTGCATTGGTATGTCTTCTATGGTGAAATGTCTATTTAGGTCTTCTGCCCATTTTTTAACTGGGTTGTTTGTTTTTTTCATATTGAGTTCCATGAGCTGTTTGTATATTTTGGAGGTTAATCCTTTGTCTATTGTTTCATTTGCAAATATTTTCTCCCATTCTGAGGGTTGTCATTTTGTCTTATTTATGGTTTCCTTTGATGTGCAAAAGCTTTTAAGTTTAATTAAGTCCCATTTGTTTATTTTTGTTTTCATTTCTGTTACTCTAGGAGGTGGGTCAAAAAAGACCTTGCTGTGGTTTATGTCAAAGAGTGTTTTTCCTATGTTTTCCTCTAAAGGTTTTATAGCGTCTGGTCTCACATTTAAGTGTTTAATCCATTTGGAGTTTATTTTTGTGTATGGTGTTAGGTAGTGTTCTAATTTCATTCTTTTACAGGTAGCTATCTAGTTTTCCCAACACCACTTATTGAAGAGGCTGTCACTTCTCCATTGTATGTTCTTGCCTCCTTTGTTGTAAATTAGGTGCCCATATGTGTGTGGGTTTATCTCTGGGCATTCTATCCTGTACCATTGATCTATATTTCTGTTTTTGTGCCAGTACCACATTGTAGCTGATTACTGTAGCTTTGTGGTATAGTTTGAAGTTGGGGAGCCTGATTCCTCCACCTCTGTTTTTCTTTCTCAGGATTGCTTTGGCGTTCGGAGTCTTTTGTGTTTCCATATGAATTGTAAGATTTTGTTGTTCTAATTCTGTGAAGAATGCCATTGGTAGTTTGCTAGGGATTGCACTGAATCCGTAGATTGCTTTAGGTAGTATAGTCATTTTCACAATATTGATTCTTCCAATCCAAGAACATGGTATATTTCTCCACCTGTTTATGTCATCTTTCATTTTTTTCATTAGCGTTTTATAGTTTTCTGAGTACAAGTCTTTTGACTCTTGAGGCAGGTTTATTCCTAGGTATTTTATTCTTTTTGTTGCAGTGGTAAATGGGAGTGTTTCCTTAATTTCTCTCTCTGATTTTTCGTTGTTGGTGTATAGGAATGCCAGAGATTTCTGTGCATTAATTTTGTATCCTGCAACCTTACCAAATTCATTGATTGGTTCTAGTAGTTTTCTGGTGGCATCTTTAGGATTTTCTATGTATAGTATCATGCCATCGGCAAATAGTGACAGTTTTACTTCTTCTTTTCCAATTTTTATGCCTTTTATTTCTTTTTCTTCTCTGATTGTTGTGGCTAGAACTTCCAAAACTGTGTTGAATAAGAGTGGCAAGAGTGGACATCCTTGTCTTATTCCTGATCCTAGTGGAAATGCTTTCAGTTTTTCACCATTGAGTATGATGCTCACTGTGGGTTTGTCATATATGGCCTTTATTATGTTAAGGTAGGTTCCCGCTATGCCCATTTTCTGGAGCGTTTTTATCATAAATGGGTTTTGAATTTTGTCAAAAGCTTTTTCTGCATCTGTTGAGATGATCATATGGTTTTTATTCCTTAATTTGGTAATGTGGGGTATCACATTGATTGATTTGCATATATTGAAGAATCCTTGCATCCCTGGGATAAATCCCACTTGATCATGGTGTATGATCCTTTTAATGTGCTGTTGGATTCTGTTGGCTAGTATTTTGTTGAGGATTTTTACATCTATATTCATCAGTGATATTGGTCTATAATTTTCTTTTTTTGTGCTGTCTTTGTCTGGTTTTGGTATCAGTGTGATGGTGGCTTCGTAGAATGAATTTGGGAGTATTTCTCCCTCTGCAGTTTTTTGGAAGAGTTTGAGAAGAATAGGTGTTAAGCTCTTCTCTAAATGTTTGATAGAATTCGCCTGGGAAGCCATCTGGTCCTGGACTTTTGTTTGTTGGAAGATTTTTAATTACGGTTTCAATTTCATTACTTGTGATAGGTCTGTTTATATTTTCTAATTCTTCCTGGTTCAGTCTTGGAAAATTGTACCTTTCCAAGAATTTGTCCATTTCTTCGTGGTTGTCCATTTTATTGGCATATAGTTGTTTGTAGTAGTCTCTTATAATCCTTTGTGTTTCTGCAGTGTCAGTTGTGATTTCTCCTTTTTCATTTCTAATTTTATTGATTTGCATCCTCTCCCTTTTTTTCTCGATGAGTCTGGGTAAGGGTTTATCCGTTTTGTTTATCTTCTCAAAGAACCAGCTTTTAGTTTTATTGATCTTTGCTATTGTTTTCTTCGTTTCTATTTCATTTATTTCTGCTCTGATCTTGATTTCTTTCCTTCTACTGACTTTGGGTTTTCTTTGTTCTTCGTTTTAAGTGTAGGGTTAGATTGTTTATTTGAGATTTTTCTTGTTTCTTGAGGTGAGATTGAATTGCTATAAACTTCCCTCTTAAACTGCTTTTGCTGTGTCCCATAGGTTTTGGGTCGTCGTGTTTTCGTTGTCATTTGTTTCTATGTATTTTTTTATTTCTTCTTTCATTTCTTCAGTAATTTCTTGGTTATTTTGTAGCACACTGTTTAGCCTCCATATATTTGTGATTTTTACAGTTTTTTTCCTGTAATTGATTTCCAATCTCATAGCATTGTGGTCAGAAAAGATGCTTGATATGATTTCAATTTTCTTAAAGTTTCTGAGGCTTGATTTGTGACCCAAAATGTGATCTATCTTGGAGAATGTTGCATGTGCACTTGAGAAGAAAGTGTATTCTGCCACTTTGGGGTGGAATGTT
>NC_041221.1:135696145-135697256 GCF_002837175.3 Physeter macrocephalus
TGATATGAGTATTGCTACTCCAGCTTTCTTTTGATTTCCATTTTGTATGGAATATCTTTTTCCATCCCTTCACTTTCAGTCTGTATGTGTCCCTAGGTCTGAAGTGGGTCTCTGTAGACAGCATATATATGGGTATTGTTTTTGTATCCTTTCAGCCAGTCTGTGTCTTTTGGTTGGGGCATTTAATCCATTTACATTCAAGGTGATTATTGATATGTATGTTCCTATTACCATTTTCTAATTGATTGGGGTTTGTTTTTGTGGGTCTTTTTCTTCTCTTGTGTTTCCCGCTTAGAGAAGTTTCTTTAGCATTTGTTGTAAAGCTGGTTTGGTGGTGCTGAGTTCTCTTAGCTTTTGTTTGAAAAGCTTTTGACTTCTCCATCAAATCTGCATGAGATCCTTGCTGAGTAGAGTAATCTTGGTTGTAGATTTTTCTCTTTCATCACTTTTAGTGTATGCTGCCACTCCCTTCTGGCCTGCAGAGTTTCCACTGAAAAATCAGCCTATAAGCTTATGAGGATTCCTTTGTATGTTATTTTTTTGTTTTTCCCTTGCTGCTTTTAATATTTTTTCTTTGAATTTAATTTTTGTTAGTTTGATTAATATGTGTCTTGGTGTGGTTTTCCTGTATGGGACTCTCAGTGCTTCCTGGACTTGGGTGACTATTTCCTTTCCCATCTTAGGGAAGTTTTCCACTATAATCTCTTCAAATATTTTCTCAGACCCTTTCTTTTTCTCTTCTTCTTCTGGGACCCCTATAATTTGAATGTTGGTGTGTTTAGTGTTGTCCCAGAGGTCTCTGAGATTGTCTTCAATTCTTCTCATATATATTTTTTTATTTTGCTCCTTAGAAGTTATTTCCACCACTTTGTCTTCCAGCTCACTTACTTATTCGTTCTTCTGCCTCGGTTATTCTGTTATTGATTCCTTCTAGTGTATTTTTCATTTGTTATTGTGTTGTTCATCTCTGTTTGTTTGTTCTTTAGTTCTTCTAGATCTTTGTTAAACATTTCTTGTATTTTCTCAATCTGTGCTTCCATTCTATTTCTGAGATTCTGGATCATCTTTACTATCATTACTCTGAATTCTTTTTCAGGTAGATTTCCTATTT